>NC_048573.1:77886218-78078718 GCF_013265735.2 Oncorhynchus mykiss
CACCACTTTCCATCAATTTGTATAGCAGACCCTCATGCCAAACTTTTTTGAAATCAACAAAGCATGAGAAGACTTTGCCTTTGTTTTGGTTTGTTTGGTTGTCAATTAGGGTGTGCAGGGTGAATACATGGTCTGTTGTACGGTAATTTGGTAAAAAGCCAATTTGACATTTGCTCAGTACATTGTTTTCGTTGAGGAAATGTACGAGTCTGCTGTTAATGATAATGCAGAGGTTTTCCCAAGGTTACTGTTGACGCATATTCCACGGTAGTTATTGGGGTCAAATTTGTCTCCAGTTTTGTGGATTGGGGTGATCAGTCCTTGGTTCCAAATATTGGGGAAGATGGCAGAGCTAAGGATGATGTTAAAGAGTTTTAGTATAGCCAATTGGAATTTGTTGTCTGTATATTTGATCACTTCATTAAGGATACCATCAACACCACAGGCCTTTTTGGGTTGGAGGATTTTTATTTTTGTCCTGTAACTCGTACAAGGTAATTGGAGAATCCAGTGGGTTCTGGTAGTCTTTAATAGTTGATTCTAAGATTTGTATTTGATCATGTATATGTTTTTGCTCTTTATTCTTTGTTATAGAGCCAAAAAGATTGGAGAAGTGGTTTACCCATTCATCTCCATTTTGGATAGATAATTCTTTGTGTTGTTGTTTGTTTAGTGTTTTCCAATTTTCCCAGAAGTGGATAGAGTCTATGGATTCTTCAATTACATTGAGCTGATTTCTGACGTGCTGTTCCTTCTTTTTCCGTAGTGTATTTCTGTATTGTTTTAGTGATTCACCATAGTGAAGGCGTAGACTCAGGTTTTCCGGGTCTCTATGGTTTTTTTTGTACAGGTTTCTCAATTTCTTTCTTAGATTTTTGTATTCTTCATCAAACCATTTGTCATTGATGTTCGTTTTCTTCGGTTTTCTATTTGAGATTTTTAGATTTGATAGGGAAGCTGAGAGGTCAAATATACTGTTAAGATTTTCTACTGCCAAGTTTACACCTTCACTATTGCAGTGGAAGGTTTTACCCAGGAAATTGTCTAGAAGGGATTGAATTTGTTGTTGCCTAATTGTTTTTTGGTAGGTTTCCAAACTGCATTCCTTCCATCTATAGCATTTCTTAAAACCTCTAGTAACTCCCCATCCCGGGTGCGGGAGCGTAATTATCGACTGACACTAATTAGCATAACGCAACGGACATAAATATTCCTAGAAAATATTCCTATTCATGAAATCAGAAGTTAAATATATTGAGACACAGCTTAGCCTTTTGTTAATCACCCTGTCATCCCAGATTTTAAAAATATGCTTTACAGCCAAAGCTAGACAAGCATTTGTGTAAGTTCATCGATAGCCTAACATAGCGTTTTGTCCAGCTAGCAGCAGGTAACTTGGTCACGGAAATCAGAAAAGCAATCAAATTAAATCGTTTACCTTTGATGAGCTTCGGATGTTTTCACTCACGAGACTCCCAGTTAGATTGCCAATGTTCCCTTTTTACAAAAATATTATTTTTGTAGGCGAAATAGCTCCATTTGTTCTTCACGTTTGGCTGAGAAATCGCCCGGAAATTGCAGTCACGAAAACACCGAAAAATATTCCAAATTAGCTCCATAATATCGACAGAAACATGGCAAACGTTGTTTATAATCAATCCTCAAGGTGTTTTTCAAATATCTATTCGATAATATATCCACCGGGACAACTGTTTTTTCAGTAGGACCGATTGGAATAATGGCTACCTCTGTATTTTACGCGAGAATCACTCTGGGAGCCATCAGGTGACCAGTTGCGCAATGTAGCCGCTTACGGGTATTCTTCAACATAAATGCGTAAAACTACGTCACAATGCTGTAGACACCTTGGGGAATACGGAGAAAAAGTAATCTGGTTGATAGCCCATTCACTGCTCAATAGGGACGCATTGGAACGCAGAGCTTTCAAAAGATGAGTCACTTCCGGATTGGATTATTCTCAGGCTTTCGCCTGCAATAGCAGTTCTGTTATACTCACAGACAATATTTTTACAGTTTTGGAAACTTTAGAGGGTTTTCTATCCTAAGCTGTCAATTATATGCATATTCTAGCATCTTGTCCTGACAAAATATCCCGTTTACTACGGGAACGTTATTTTTCCAAAAATGAAAATACTGCCCCTTAGTCACAAAAGGTTAATGTTACTCAGTTCCTTTGGCTTTGATGACTCGTGATTGAGTATTGCTCTGTTCAAATAGACTGTGATTTTGCTGTGGTCTGATAGGGGTGTCAGTGGGCTGACTGTGAACGCTCTGAGAGACTCTGGGTTGAGGTCGGTGATAAAGTAGTCTACAGTACTACTGCCAAGAGATGAGCTATAGGTAGGTGTACCTACCATAGGAGTCCCGTCGAAGCCTACCATTGACTATGTACATACCCAGCGTGCGACAGAGCTGCAGGAGTTGTGACCCATTTTTGTTTGTTATGTTGTCATAGTTGTGCCTAGGTTGTGCCTAGGAGGGCATTCTCTGAATGGTCAGTCACTACATTAGAGCCTCTTCTCTGGTCAGTCACTACATTGGAGCCTCTCCTCTGGTCAGTCACCTCATTGGAGCCTCTTCCGTGGTCAGTCACTACATTAGAGCCTCTTCTCTGGTCAGTCACTACATTGGAGCCTCTTCTCTGGTCAGTCACTACATTAGAGCCTCTTCTCTGGTCAATCACTACATTAGAGCCTCTTCTCTGGTCAGTCACTACATTGGAGCCTCTTCTCTGAATGTTCAGTCACTACATTAGAGCCTCTTCTCTGGTCAGTCACTATATTGGAGCCTCTTCTCTGGTCAGTCACTACATTGGAGCCTCTTCTCTGGTCAGTCACTACATTAGAGCCTCATCTCTGAATGGTCAGTCACTACATTGGAGCCTCTTCTCTGAATGGTCAGTCACCACCTTGGAATCCTCTTGTCTGAATGGTCAGTCACTACATTAGAGCCTCTTCTCTGGTCAGTCACTACATTAGTGCCTCTTCTCTGGTCAGTCATCACATTAGAGCCTCTTCTCTGAATGGTCAGTCACCACCTTGGATCCTCTTGTCTGAATGGTCAGTCACTACATTAGAGCCTCTACTCTGGTCAGTCACTATATTGGAGCCTCTTCTTTGGTCAGTCACTACATTGGAGCCTCTACCGTGGTCAGTCACTACATTAGAGCCTCATCTCTGAATGGTCAGTCACTACATTGGAGCCTCTTCTCTGAATGGTCAGTCACCACCTTGGAATCCTCTTGTCTGAATGGTCAGTCACTACATTAGAGCCTCTTCTCTGGTCACTCACTAATTTGGAGCCTGTTCTCTGAATTGTCAGTCACTACATTAGAACCTCTTCTATTGTCAGTCACTACATTAGAGCCTCTTCTCTGGTCAGTCACTACATTGGAGCCTCTTCTGTGGTCAGTCACTACATTAGAGCCTCTTCTCTGGTCAGTCACTAATTTGGAGCCTCTTCTCTGAATGGTCAGTCACTACATTAGAGCCTCTTCTCTGGTCAGTCACTACATTAGAGCCTCTTCTCTGGTCAGTCACTAATTTGGAGCCTCTTCTCTGAATGGTCAGTTACTACATTGGATCCTCTTCTCTGGTCAGTCACTACATTAGAGCCTCTTCTCTAGTCAGTCACTACATTGGAGCCTCTTCTCTGGTCAGTCATTACATTAGAGCCTCTACTCTGGTCAAACACTACATTGGAGCCTCTTCTCTGGTCAGTCACTACATTAGAGCCTCTTCTCTGAATGATCAGTCACTACCTTGGAACCTCTTGTCTGAATGGTCAGTCACTACATAACAGCCGCTTCTCTGGTCAGTCACTACATTGGAGCCTCTCCTCTGGTCAGTCACTACATTAGAGCCTCTTCTCTGGTCAGTCACTACATTGGAGCCTCTTCTGTGGTCAGTCACTACATTAGAGACTCTTCTCTGAATGGTCAGTCACTACATTAGAGCCTCTTCTCTGAATGGTCAGTCCCTACATTAGAGCCTCTTCTCTGGTCAGTCACTACATTGGAGCCTCTCCTCTGGTCAGTCACTACATTAGAGCCTCTTCTCTGAATGGCCAGTCACTACATTGGAGCATCTTCTCTGAATGGTCAGTCACTACATAAGAGCCTCATCTCTGAATGGTCAGTCACTACATTGGAGCCTCTTCTCTGAATGGTCAGTCACCACCTTGGAGCCTCTTGTCTGAATGGTCAGTCACTACATTAGAGCCTCTTCTCTGGTCAGTCACTACATTAGAGCCTCTTCTCTGGTCAGTCACTAATTTGGAGCCTCTTCTCTGGTCAGTCACTAATTTGGAGCCTCTTCTCTGAATGGTCAGTCACTACATTGGAGCCTCTTCTCTGGTCAGTCACTACATTAGAGCCTCTTCTCTGGTAAGTCACTAATTTGGAGCCTCTTCTCTGAATGGTCAGTCACTACATTGGAGCCTCTTCTCTGGTCAGTCACTACATTAGAGCCTCTTCTCTGGTCAGTCACTACATTAGAGCCTCTTCTCTGGTCAGTCACTACATTGGAGCCTCTTCTCTGGTCAGTCATTACATTAGAGCCTCTATTCTGGTCAAACACTACATTGGAGCCTCTTCTCTGGTCAGTCACTACATTGAAGCCTCTTCTGTGGTCAGTCACTACATTAGAGCATCTTCTCTGGTCAGTCACTACATTGGAGCCACTTCTGTGGTCAGTCACTACATTAGAGCCTCTTCTCTGGTCAGTCACTAATTTGGAGCCTCTTCTCTGAATGGTCAGTCACTACATTAGAGTCTCTTCTCTGGTCAGTCAATACATTAGAGTGTCTTCTCTGGTCAGTCACTACATTGGAGCCTCTTCTCTGGTCAGTCACTACATTGGAGCCTCTTCTCTGGTCAGTCACTATATTGGAGCCTCTTCTCTGGTCAGTCACTACATTGGAGCCTCTACCGTGGTCAGTCACTACATTAGAGCCTCATCTCAGAATGGTCAGTCAGTACATTGGAGCCTCTTCTCTGAATGGTCAGTCACTACATTAGAGCCTCTTCTCTGGTCAGTCACTACATTGGGGCCTCTTCTCTGAATGTTCAGTCACTACATTAGATCCTCTTCTCTGGTCAGTCACTATATTGGAGCCTCTTCTTTGGTCAGTCACTACATTGGAGCCTCTACCGTGGTCAGTCACTACATTAGAGCCTCATCTTAGAATGGTCAGTCACTACATTGGAATCCTCTTGTCTGAATGGTCAGTCACTACATTAGAGCCTCTTCTCTGGTCAGTCACCACATTAGAGCCTCTTCTCTGAATGGTCAGTCACCACCTTGGAATCCTCTTGTCTGAATGGTCAGTCACTTCATTAGAGCCTCTTCTCTGGTCAGTCACTACATTGGAGCCTCTTCTCTGGTCAGTCACTACATTAGAGCCTCTTCTCTGGTCAATCACTACATTAGAGCCTCTTCTGTGGTCAGTCACCTCATTGGAGCCTCTTCCGTGGTCAGTCACTACATTGGAGCCTCTTCTCTGGTCAGTCACTATATTGGAGCCTCTTCTCTGGTCAGTCACTACATTGGAGCCTCTTCTCTGAATGTTCAGTCACTACATTAGAGCCTCTTCTCTGGTCAGTCACTATATTGGAGCCTCTTCTCTGGTCAGTCACTACATTGGAGCCTCTTCTCTGGTCAGTCACTACATTAGAGCCTCATCTCTGAATGGTCAGTCACTACATTGGAGCCTCTTCTCTGAATGGTCAGTCACCACCTTGGAATCCTCTTGTCTGAATGGTCAGTCACTACATTAGAGCCTCTTCTCTGGTCAGTCACTACATTAGTGCCTCTTCTCTGGTCAGTCACCACATTAGAGCCTCTTCTCTGAATGGTCAGTCACCACCTTGGATCCTCTTGTCTGAATGGTCAGTCACTACATTGGAGCCTCTTCTCTGGTCAGTCACTACATTAGAGCCTCATCTCTGAATGGTCAGTCACTACATTGGAGCCTCTTCTCTGAATGGTCAGTCACCACCTTGGAATCCTCTTGTCTGAATGGTCAGTCACTACATTAGAGTCTCTTCTCCAGTCAGTCACTACCTTAGAGCCTCTCCTCTGGCCAGTCACTACATTAGAGCCTCTTCTCTGGTCAATCACTACACTAGAGCCTCTTCTCTGGTCAGTCACTATATTGGAGCCTCTTCTCTGGTCAGTCACTACATTGGAGCCTCTTCTCTGAATGTTCAGTCACTACATTAGAGCCTCTACTCTGGTCAGTCACTATATTGGAGCCTCTTATTTGGTCAGTCACTACATTGGAGCCTCTACCGTGGTCAGTCACTACATTAGAGCCTCATCTCTGAATGGTCAGTCACTACATTGGAGCCTCTTCTCTGAATGGTCAGTCACCACCTTGGAATCCTCTTGTCTGAATGGTCAGTCACTACATTAGAGCCTCTTCTCTGGTCAGTCACTACATTGGAGCCTATTCTGTGGCCAGTCACTACATTAGAGCCTCTTCTCTGGTCACTCACTAATTTGGAGCCTGTTCTCTGAATTGTCAGTCACTACATTAGAACCTCTTCTATTGTCAGTCACTACATTAGAGCCTCTTCTCTGGTCAGTCACTACATTGGAGCCTCTTCTGTGGTCAGTCACTAATTTGGAGCCTGTTCTCTGAATTGTCAGTCACTACATTAGAACCTCTTCTATTGTCAGTCACTACATTAGCGCCTCTTCTCTGGTCAGTCACTACATTGGAGCCTCTTCTGTGGTCAGTCACTACATTAGAGCCTCTTCTCTGGTCAGTCACTAATTTGGAGCCTCTTCTCTGAATGGTCAGTCACTACATTGGAGCCTCTTCTCTGGTCAGTCACTACATTAGAGCCTCTTCTCTGGTCAGTCACTAATTTGGAGCCTCTTCTCTGAATGGTCAGTTACTAGATTGGATCCTCTTCTCTGGCCAGTCACTACATTAGAGCCTCTTCTCTGGTCAGTCACTACATTGGAGCCTCTTCTCTGGTCAGTCATTACATTAGAGCCTCTACTCTGGTCAAACACTACATTGGAGCCTCTTCTCTGGTCAGTCACTACATTAGAGCCTCTTCTCTGAATGATCAGTCACTACCTTGGAACCTCTTGTCTGAATGGTCAGTCACTACATAACAGCCGCTTCTCTGGTCAGTCACTACATTGGAGCCTCTCCTCTGGTCAGTCACTACATTAGAGCCTCTTCTCTGGTCAGTCACTACATTGGAGCCTCTTCTGTGGTCAGTCACTACATTAGAGCCTCTTCTCTGAATGGTCAGTCACTACATTAGAGCCTCTTCTCTGAATGGTCAGTCCCTACATTAGAGCCTCTTTTCTGGTCAGTCACTACATTGGAGCCTCTCCTCTGGTCAGTCACTACATTAGAGCCTCTTCTCTGAATGGCCAGTCACTACATTGGAGCATCTTCTCTGAATGGTCAGTCACTACATAAGAGCCTCATCTCTGAATGGTCAGTCACTACATTGGAGCCTCTTCTCTGAATGGTCAGTCACCACCTTGGAGCCTCTTGTCTGAATGGTCAGTCACTACATTAGAGCCTCTTCTCTGGTCAGTCACTACATTAGAGCCTCTTCTCTGGTCAGTCACTAATTTGGAGCCTCTTCTCTGGTCAGTCACTAATTTGGAGCCTCTTCTCTGAATGGTCAGTCACTACATTGGAGCCTCTTCTCTGGTCAGTCACTACATTAGAGCCTCTTCTCTGGTAAGTCACTAATTTGGAGCCTCTTCTCTGAATGGTCAGTCACTACATTGGAGCCTCTTCTCTGGTCAGTCACTACATTAGAGCCTCTTCTCTGGTCAGTCACTACATTGGAGCCTCTTCTCTGGTCAGTCATTACATTAGAGCCTCTATTCTGGTCAAACACTACATTGGAGCCTCTTCTCTGGTCAGTCACTACATTGAAGCCTCTTCTGTGGTCAGTCACTACATTAGAGCATCTTCTCTGGTCAGTCACTACATTGGAGCCACTTTTGTGGTCAGTCACTACATTAGAGCCTCTTCTCTGGTCAGTCACTAATTTGGAGCCTCTTCTCTGAATGGTCAGTCACTACATTGGAGCCTCTTCTCTGGTCAGTCACTACATTGGAGTCTCTTCTCTGGTCAGTCACTACATTGGAGCCTCTTCTCTGGTCAGTCACTATATTGGAGCCTCTTCTCTGGTCAGTCACTACATTGGAGCATCTACCGTGGTCAGTCACTACATTAGAGCCTCATCTCAGAATGGTCAGTCAGTACATTGGAGCCTCTTCTCTGAATGGTCAGTCACTACATTAGAGCCTCTTCTCTGGTCAGTCACTACATTGGGGCCTCTTCTCTGAATGTTCAGTCACTACATTAGATCCTCTTCTCTGGTCAGTCGCTATATTGGAGCCTCTTCTTTGGTCAGTCACTACATTGGAGCCTCTACCGTGGTCAGTCACTACATTAGAGCCTCATCTTAGAATGGTCAGTCACTACATTAGAGCCTCTTCTCTGGTCAGTCACTACATTAGAGCCTCTTCTCTGAATGGTCAGTCACCACCTTGGAATCCTCTTGTCTGAATGGTCAGTCACTACATTAGAGCCTCTTCTCTGGTCAGTCACTACATTGGAGCCTATTCTGTGTTGAGTCACTACATTAGAGCCTCTTCTCTGGTCAGTCACTAATTTGGAGCCTGTTCTCTGAATGGTCAGTCACTACATTAGAGCCTCTTCTCTGGTCAGTCACTAATTTGGAGCCTCTTCTCTAAATGGTCAGTCACTACATTGGAGCCTCTTCTCTGGTCAGTCACTACATTAGAGCCTCTTCTTTGGTCAGTCACTAATTTGGAGCCTCTTCTCTGAATGGTCATTCACTACATTGGAGCCTCTTCTCCGGTCAGTCACTACATTAGAACCTCTTCTCTGGTCAGTCACTACATTGGATTCTCTTCTCTGGTCAGTCATTACATTAGAGCCTCTACTCTGGTCAAACACTACATTGGAGCCTCTTCTGTGGTCAGTCACTACATTAGAGACTCTTCTCTGAATGGTCAGTCACTACCTTGGATCCTCTTTTCTGAATGGTCAGTCACTACATTACAGCCTCTTCTCTGGTCAGTCACTACATTGGAGCCTCTTCTCTGGTCAGTCACTACATTGGAGCCTCTTCTCTGGTCAGTCACTACATTGGAGCCTCTTCTCTGGTCAGTCAATACATTGGAGCCTCTTCTCTGGTCAGTCACTACATTAGAGCCTCTTCTCTGGTCAGTCACTACATTGGAGCCTCTTCTCTGGTTAGTCACTACCTTGGAGCCTCTTCTCTGAATGGTCAGTCACTACATTGGAGCCTCTTCTCTGGTCAGTCACTACATTTGAACCTCTTCTCTGGTCAGTCACTATATTGGAGCCTCTTCTCTGGTCAGTCACTACATTGGAGCCTCTTCTCTGGTCAGTCACTATATTGGAGCCTCTTCTTTGGTCAGTCACTACATTGGAGCCTCTACCGTGGTCAGTCACTACATTAGAGCCTCATCTCTGAATGGTCAGTCACTACATTGGAGCCTCTTCTCTGAATGGTCAGTCACCACCTTGGAATCCTCTTGTCTGAATGGTCAGTCACTACATTAGAGCCTCTTCTCTGGTCAGTCACTACATTGGAGCCTCTTCTCTGGTCAGTCACTACATTGGAGCCTCTTCTATGGTCAGTCACTACATTAGAGCCTCTTCTCTGGTCAGTCACTAATTTGGACCCTATTCTCTGAATGGTCAGTCACTACATTAGAACCTCTTCTCTGGTCAGTCACTACCTTAGAGCCTCTTCTCTGGTCAGTCACTAATTTGGAGCCTCTTCTATGGTCAGTCACTACATTAGAGCCTCTTCTCTGGTCAGTCACTACATTGGGGCCTCTTCTCTGAATGGTCAGTCACTACATTGGGGCCTCTTCTCTGGTCAGTCACTACATTAGAGCCTCTTCTCTGAATGGTCAGTCACTACATTGGAGCCTCTTCTCTGAATGGTCATTCACTACATTGGGGCCTGTCCTCTGGTCCTGTTCCTCCATTGGAGCCTCTCCTCTGGTACAGGTCCTCCATTGGAGCCTCTCCTCTGGTACAGGTCCTCCATTGGAGCCTCTCCTCTGGTACAGGTCCTCCATTGGAGCCTCTCCTCTGGTACTGGTCCTCCATTGGAGCCTCTCCTCTGGTACAGGTCCTCCATTGGAGCCTCTCCTCTGGTACAGGTCCTCCATTGGAGCCTCTCCTCTGGTACTGGTCCTCCATTGCCAGGAATGTAGCACCCACCTGGGTGATGCCATGGCTGCTGAAAAGCCACCACATCTTGGCAGTGGTTAGGATCAGTCCTTGAACAGTGGTCAGGAGCAGTCCTTGAACAGTGGTCAGGTGCAGCTCTGAACAGTGGTCAGGAGCAGTCCTTGAACAGTGGTCAGGAGTAGTCCTTGAACAGTGGTCAGGAGTAGTCCCTGAACAGTGGTCAGGAGCAACTCTGAACAGTGAAGTCATTGAGGACATCTACCCATGGAGTAGTTGAGGACATCTTCACATGGAGTAGTTGAGGACAACTGTCCATGGAGTAGTTGAGGACAACTGCCCATGGAGTAGTTGAGGACATCTGCACATGGAGCAGTTGAGGACATCTGCCCATGGAGTAGTTGAGGACATCTGCCCATTTAATTGATTCAGAATGGGATTCTAAATATCCACCCATGAAGTCATTGAGGACATCTACCCATGGAGTAGTTGAGGACATCTTCACATGGAGTAGTTGAGGATTTTTTTTAATTTTTGGGCTTTAAATTATTATTATTATGGATAAGTGTGTTTAGTTTAACCCAAACGTATTTAGAATTGATTGTGAAGCTCAACAAAGTCACTTGTTGATGATCTAAACATGAATTGTGAAACATGCTAATATCGGTAAGACTTGGATGTAATTTTTGCGACAAAGGCTCAAACTTTACCATTTGGAAACAACAGTGCCAGGGAAACAATCAGCTACTCGGTGTTGTCAAACGTTGTCCATAGACTCCCACAAAGGTCATGTTTTTAATGATTTTCAGCCCCTTTGATTTAACACTATTAACCAATAATGTCCTCGGTCACCTTGATCAAAAGGTGCCGTCCTGCTTGTCGTTTCATTCATAATTCATGTTGTGGGCACACCCAAAGAGTCGGGTTGTGACGCGTCTGATACTCAGTGTTTATGTCTGTCCACGCTCTGATAGGAGAGAGAGGAGAGAAAGAGAGGAGAGAGAGGGGGTTGCCTGCCAGGGACGGGGGTAGTGCTCGCATGTTTATAAACCACAGCTCTCGCGTCGTGGGAGTGAACACCAATTGGAGAGAGACAGACGGAGTGAGAAGAGCAGACAGACAGGGAGAGAGCGAGAGAGAGGAGACGGAGGAGGGGAAGCCGCGGTGGTGGCAGGCTAACAGGGGCTCGCGGAGGGGGAACAGCTGGTGCCCCTGCATGTGTCTCCGTCTGTCTATCTCGGCGTGCACATGGACGACCACCTCAGTCTCCTTCAATCCCCACCGTCTTCCATTACCAAGACCCACCAGGACCACACCGACCTCCGAGACCGCGACACCCTCGTAAACCACGGATACACAGAGACAGACATCGATGTGATGACGGTGGTGGCGTGTGGCGGAGACAACATGTTGGAGGAGTTGGTGACTCTACCAGGTCACCACTCTCTGGACCGGTACGAACGGAATCAACCGGACCACGAGTGCTGTGAGCGCGTAGTCGTCAACATCTCTGGGCTGCGCTTCGAGACTCAACTGAAGACCCTCTCCCAGTTCCCTGAGACCCTGCTGGGGGACCCCAAGAAGAGAATGAGGTAACTGTAGTACTTTAGTAATATTGGTTATACTGTATGTTAACTCCTAGAAGAGAATGAGGTAACTGTAGTACTTTAGTAATATTGGTTATACTGTATGTTAACTCCTAGAAGAGAATGAGGTAACTGTAGTACTTTAGTAATATTGGTTATACTGTATGTTAACTCCAAGAAGAGAATGAGGTAACTATAGTACTTTAGTAATATTGGTTATACTGTATGTTAACTCCAAGAAGAGAATGAGGTAACTGTAGTACTTTAGTAATATTGGTTATACTGTATGTTAACTCCTAGAAGAGAATGAGGTAACTATAGTACTTTAGTAATATTGGTTATACTGTATGTTAACTCCTAGAAGAGAATGAGGTAACTATAGGACTTTAGTAATATTGGTTATACTGTATGTTAACTCCAAGAAGAGAATGAGGTAACTGTAGTACTTTAGTAATATTGGTTATACTGTATGTTAACTCCTAGAAGAGAATGAGGTAACTATAGGACTTTAGTAATATTGGTTATACTGTATGTTAACTCCTAGAAGAGAATGAGGTGACTGTAGTACTTCCACACAGTGGCAAGAAAAAGTGTGTGAACCCTTTGGAAATACCTGGATTTCTGCATAAATTGGTCATAAACTTTTATCTGATCTTCACAATAGACAAACACAGTCTTCTTAAACTGATAACACACAAACAATTATATATTTCATGTATTTATTTAACACACCAGGTAAACATTCAAAGTGCAGGGTGGAAAAAGTATGTGAACCCTTGTATTTAATAAATGGTTGACCCTCCTTTAGCAGCAATAACCTCAACCAAATGTTTTCTGTAGTTGCGGATTAGACCTGCACAATGATCAGGAGGAATTTTGGACCATTCCTCTTTACAAAACTGTTTCAGTTCAGCAATATTCTTGGGATGTCTTGTGTGAACCGCTCTCTTGAGGTCATCCCACAGTATCTCAATCGGGTTGAGGTCAGGACACTGCATCTCAATCGGGTTGAGGTCAGGACTCTGACTGTGCCACTTCTGTTAAGCTTCAATTGGCAGAGAGATAGCCTTACATTCTCCTGCAAAATGTCTTGTTAAACTTATGAATTCATTCGTCCGTCGATGATAGCAAGTTGTTCAGGCCCTGAGGCAGCAAAGCAGCCCCAAACCATGATGCTCCCTCCACCATACTTTACAGTTGGGATGAGGTTTAGATGTTGGTGTGCTGTGCCTTTTTTTCTCCACACATGGTGTTGTGTGTTCCTTCCAAACAACTCAACTGTAGTTTCATCTGTCCACAGAATATTTTGCCAGTAGCGATGTGGAACATCCAGGTACTCCTTTGTGAACTTCAGACGTGCATACATTTTTTTTTTGACAGCAGTGGCTTCTTCCGTGGTGTCCTCCCATGAACACCATTCTTGTTTAGTGTTTTACGAGATGATTTATCTTACCGTGAGTTGATGAACATCAAGGCTTTTAGAGATACTTTTGTTAACCTTTCCAGCTTTATGCAAGTCAACCATTCTTAATCTTATGTCTTCTGATATCTCTTTTGCTCGAGGCATGGTTCACATCAGGCAATACTTCTTGTGAATAGCAAACTCAAATGTGGTGTGTGTTTTTTATAGGGCAAGGCAGCTCTAACAAACGTCTCCAATCCCATCTCATTGATTGGACTCCAGGTTAGATGATTCCTGACTCCAATTAGCTTTTGTCATTAGCCTAGGGGTTCACATACTTTTTCCAACCTACACTGTGAATATTTATGATGTATTCAATGTAGACAAGAAAAATATAATATTAGTTCTTTGTTTAAGCGCACTGTGTTTGTCTATTGTTGTGAAGATCAGATAACATTTTATGACCAACTTATGTAGAAATCCAGTTAACTCCGAAACATACTGTTTCTTCCACTGTAGATTACTATACGCTTGTAGTGGACAGTAATGTTTGACGCATACAGTTTATATGATATTATAAATACCTCCACTTGTGACTCATAATAAAACTAAGAAATTAACTTATTTATCTGACTCCATAAAGATAATTAAAATATACTTTATGAGTTGACCTTAGCGAGAATTAGTCTGAGAATTGTCTATATCAAAGGCAGATATTTAATTAACATTGTAAAACTAATGGATTCCCAGACAAGGCATAAAGCTTAAGTTACAAAGCATTAACAGACATTACAAGGCATTATTCCAAGCGTATAGATCCTAAGGTTAACATACAGGACAAAGCATGAACAAAGAGACGCTTAAGAAGCCTAGAGGTCTAGGAAATGAGAATTGATGATACAACCTTCCTCCGTGGATACAAGGATAATACGTTCAAATCCATTTGTAACATCTGAACGTGTGACCTTTGAACCCAAAACGAACCACCATTGACCAATTAAACCACACTAAGTTTACAGTAACATAAACACTCCCAGGCCCAATGTCCACAGGGTGTCACAGCATTTAGAGGCTATATATATAAGACAGAATTCCTAAGAGGACCATTTAACCTTTTTGCATGCATCAAAGCTGGGACCGAGAGACTGAAAAACAGCTTCTATCTCAAGGCCATCAGACTGTTAAACAGCCACCACTAACACTGAGTGGCTGCTGCCAACACACTGACACTGACTCAACTCCAGCCACTTTAATAATGGGAATTGATGGGAAATGATGTAAATATATCACTAGCCACTTTAAACAATGCTACCTTATATAATGTTACTTACCCTACATTATTCATCTCATATGCATACGTATATACTGTACTCTATATCATCGACTGTATCCTTATGTAATACATGTATCACTAGCCACTTTAACTATGCCACTTTGTTTACATACTCATCTCATATGTATATACTGCACTCGATACCATCTACTGTATCTTGCCTATGCTGCTCTGTACCATCACTCATTCATATATCCTTATGTACATATTCTTTATCCCCTTACACTGTGTACAAGACAGTAGTTTTGGAATTGTTAGTTAGATTACTTGTTGGTTATTACTGCATTGTCGGAACTAGAAGCACAAGCATTTCGCTACTCTCGCATTAACATCTGCTAACCATGTGTATGTGACAAATAAAATTTGATTTGATTTGATTTGAGTTCACCCTATACAGATACAAGGAACCACAGAGATCATACAACCATATACAGTTGAGATCGTAAGTTTACATTAGTTTGGAGTTGAAAAAATTAAACAAGTATTTTTTACCTCAAATCTGAAATCCATAATAGAAGCTAGCCAGAAGCTAGCCAGAAGCCAACCAGCAGCTAGCCAGAAGCTAACCAGAAGCTAACCAGAAGCTAGCCAGAAGCTAACCAGAAGCTAGCTAGAAGCTAACCAGAAGCTAGCCAGAAGCTAGCCAGTTTACTGGCTAAAGTTAGTATTGAGCTAACCACGGTTTGTGGCCATCAGCTATCCTTTAGCTTGAAAAGCTATCGCCAGTTTTGTACAACGCGACTCAGACCAGAGCATACCGGACCTATTTTCTCTCCATATCCCCGGATTTCAACCGCAAGCTCTGGACATTTACACCTGGATCTTGCAGCTAGCTAGCTGCTATCCGTGTGACTATTGGCTTACGTCGGTCCCGGAGCAAACATCAATTATTCCGGAGCTAGCCAGCTGAAGAGTTCCATCAGCCACTCCTGGGCTACAACCACCTATCCGGACCCGTTTTACTGCGGATGCGGAGCCCCACCGGGCCTTCACGACTGGACTACCGACGTTATCTGCCCGAGGGAGTTATCCAACTGGCCCCTCCATCATGACGTTACCTGAACGCCCATCTGCGGCCCGCTAATCGTTAGCTGTCTTCACGGCTGCTATCTGAATACGTCTATCGGACAATTTTTCTTGGGTCACTACAACTATATCTATTTTGACAATTGGATTGGTCCCCTCTACCACACGGAACCCCACAAATCTACTGACGGAAACGCACGAGGTGGCTAAAAACAGACCTCCCATCCTCTGCCAGCTTGCTACCGATGGCCCGGCTAGCTGTCTGAATTGCCGTGACCTCAACCAACCTCACTACTCACTGGACCCTTATGATCACTCGACTAAGCATTCCTCTCCTTAATGTCATTATGCCTTGTCCATTGCTGTTCTGGTTAGTGTTTATTGGCTTATTTCACTGTAGAGCCTCAAGCCCTGCTCATTATACCTTATCCAACCTTTCAGTTCCACCACACACATAAAATACCAAATACTCCTTACATCGCATGAAATAAGATATCAGGAAATATACTTATTTTATCGCATAAAATCAGATATCAGGAAATATATAGATAAATCAGCCGGGTCACCTGTGATACAAGTCAGTATTTGATGTCCGTCCACGCCTGAGGATGTCAGGAGATTAAGTGGAATTCGACCACTAGGGGCAGCAGTGAGCGATGTTACCTTCAAGTAGGTTTCTCGAGGGAGTTGGGGATGGGCTTAAGCATCTGCCTCTGGTTGCAAGTTCGAATCCAGTCATAGAAAGGTGTTCTTGATATTTTTGTTTTAAGCCTTATCCTTTACTCTAACCACTCTGAGTTAATGTCTAACCTTGAGATTTCTGAGACAAAATGTCTAACCTTAACCCTAACCTTAAAAATGTGGTGTTAATGTCTAAACTTCACCTTAAACACTTCGTTTGGTACAACATTTGGAACAACTTTGAAATGTAATGTTTGAGAAACATGGATGAACATCTAATTGTGACGTGAGACTGTGAGATCTAGTTGAAATAAAGATATCCCCTGATATTGACCCGATTTGTTATGAGGTACTTTAACTGTTGACTATTTATTGTCTTGTACTTTATGGTAACTCTAGCCTTAAGACCAGGATGAGGTACAGAAGGACATACTCTCTACTGGTTATTGTATTGTACTTTATGGTAACTCTAGCCTTAAGACCAGGATGAGGTACAGAAGGACATACTCTCTACTGGTTATTGTCTTGTACTTTATGGTAACTCTAGCCTTAAGACCAGGATGAGGTACAGAAGGACATACTCTCTACTGGTTATTGTATTGTACTTTATGGTAACTCTAGCCTTAAGACCAGGATGAGGTACAGAAGGACATACTCTCTACTGGTTATTGTCTTGTACTTTATGGTAACTCTAGCCTTAAGACCAGGATGAGGTACAGAAGGACATACTCTCTACTGGTTATTGTATTGTACTTTATGGTAACTCTAACCTTAAGACCAGGATGAGGTACAGAAGGACATACTCTCTACTGGTTATTGTCTTAACACGTCATGCCTACTGCTGACAATTAATCAATTAACTATCAATATATCAATTATATCTCTGTCTGCCTGTATGTCTGTCTGTCACTGTGTTTGTCTCTGCCTGCCTGCCTGCCTGCCTGCCTGCCTGCCTGCCTGCCTGTCTGTCTGTCTGTCTGTCTGTCTGTCTGTCTGTCTGTCTGTCTGTCTGTCTGTCTGTCTGCCTGCCTGTCTGTCTGTCTACCTGCCTGCCTGCCTGCCTGCCTGTCGGTCTGCCTGTCTGCCTGTTGGTCTGCCTGTCTGCCTCTCTGTCTGTCTGCCTCTCTGTCTCTGTCTGTCTGCATGTCTATTTGTCTGTCTGTCTCTGGTTTGTCTCTGTCTGTCTGTAAATGAAGTATTACTGCATATGTATTGGCCTCTCTCTATTCCCCCCTCTCTTTCTCCAGGTCTGTCTGTCTCTGTGTTTAAGTATTACTGCATTAAGTATTACTACCCCCCCCCCTCTCTTTCTCCAGGTCTGTCTGTCTCTGTGTTTAAGTATTACTGCATTAAGTATTACTATCCCCCCCCCCCTCTCTTTCTCCAGGTCTGTCTGCCTCTGTGTTTAAGTATTACTGCATTAAGTATTACTACCCCCCCCCCCTCTCTTTCTCCAGGTCTGTCTGTCTCTGTGTTTAAGTATTACTGCATTAAGTATTACTACCCCCCCCCCCCCTCTCTTTCTCCAGGTCTGTCTGTCTCTGTGTTTAAGTATTACTGCATTAAGTATTACTACCCCCCCCCCCCCCCTCTCTTTCTCCAGGTCTGTCTGTCTCTGTGTTTAAGTATTACTGCATTAAGTATTACTACCCCCCCCCCCCCCGCCCTCTCTTTCTCCAGGTCTGTCTGTCTCTGTGTTTAAGTATTACTGCATTAAGTATTACTACCCCCCCCTCTCTTTCTCCAGGTCTGTCTGTCTCTGTGTTTAAGTATTACTGCATTAAGTATTACTACCCCCCCCCCTCTCTTTCTCCAGGTCTGTCTGTCTCTGTGTTTAAGTATTACTGCATTAAGTATTACTACCCCCCCCCCTCTCTTTCTCCAGGTCTGTCTGTCTCTGTGTTTAAGTATTACTGCATTAAGTATTACTACCCCCCCCCCCCCCTCTCTTTCTCCAGGTCTGTCTGTCTCTGTGTTTAAGTATTACTGCATTAAGTATTACTACCCCCCCCCCCCTCTCTTTCTCCAGGTCTGTCTGTCTCTGTGTTTAAGTATTACTGCATTAAGTATTACTACCCCCCCCCCCCCTCTCTTTCTCCAGGTCTGTCTGTCTCTGTGTTTAAGTATTACTGCATTAAGTATTACTACCCCCCCCCCCCCCTCTCTTTCTCCAGGTCTGTCTGTCTCTGTGTTTAAGTATTACTGCATTTAGTATTACTACCCCCCCCCCCTCTCTTTCTCCAGGTCTGTCTGTCTCTGTGTTTAAGTATTACTGCATTAAGTATTACTACCCCCCCCCCCCTCTCTTTCTCCAGGTCTGTCTGTCTCTGTGTTTAAGTATTACTGCATTAAGTATTACTACCCCCCCCCCCCCCCCTCTCTTTCTCCAGGTCTGTCTGTCTCTGTGTTTAAGTATTACTGCATTAAGTATTACTACCCCCCCCCCCCTCTCTTTCTCCAGGTCTGTCTGTCTCTGTGTTTAAGTATTACTGCATTAAGTATTACTACCCCCCCCCCCTCTCTTTCTCCAGGTCTGTCTGTCTCTGTGTTTAAGTATTACTGCATTAAGTATTACTACCCCCCCCCTCTCTTTCTCCAGGTCTGTCTGTCTCTGTGTTTAAGTATTACTGCATTAAGTATTACTACCCCCCCCCCCTCTCTTTCTCCAGGTCTGTCTGTCTCTGTGTTTAAGTATTACTGCATTAAGTATTACTATCCCCCCCTCTCTTTCTCCAGGTCTGTCTGTCTCTGTGTTTAAGTATTACTGCATTAAGTATTACTACCCCCCCCCCCCCTCTCTTTCTCCAGGTCTGTCTGTCTCTGTGTTTAAGTATTACTGTATTAAGTATTACTACCCCCCCCCTCTCTTTCTCCAGGTCTGTCTGTCTCTGTGTTTAAGTATTACTGCATTAAGTATTACTATCCCCCCCCCCCTCTCTTTCTCCAGGTCTGTCTGTCTCTGTGTTTAAGTATTACTGCATTAAGTATTACTACCCCCCCCCCCCTCTCTTTCTCCAGGTCTGTCTGTCTCTGTGTTTAAGTATTACTGCATTAAGTATTACTATCCCCCCCCCCTCTCTTTCTCCAGGTCTGTCTGTCTCTGTGTTTAAGTATTACTGCATTAAGTATTACTACCCCCCCCCCCCCTCTCTTTCTCCAGGTCTGTCTGTCTCTGTGTTTAAGTATTACTGCATTAAGTATTACTATCCCCCCCCCCCCCTCTCTTTCTCCAGGTCTGTCTGTCTCTGTGTTTAAGTATTACTGCATTAAGTATTACTACCCCCCCCCTCTCTTTCTCCAGGTCTGTCTGTCTCTGTGTTTAAGTATTACTGCATTAAGTATTACTACCCCCCCCCCGCCCTCTCTTTCTCCAGGTCTGTCTGTCTCTGTGTTTAAGTATTACTGCATTAAGTATTACTACCCCCCCCCCCCCTCTCTTTCTCCAGGTCTGTCTGTCTCTGTGTTTAAGTATTACTGCATTAAGTATTACTACCCCCCCCCCCCCCTCTCTTTCTCCAGGTCTGTCTGTCTCTGTGTTTAAGTATTACTGCATTAAGTATTACTACCCCCCCCCCTCTCTTTCTCCAGGTCTGTCTGTCTCTGTGTTTAAGTATTACTGCATTAAGTATTACTACCCCCCCCCCCCCCTCTCTTTCTCCAGGTCTGTCTGTCTCTGTGTTTAAGTATTACTGCATTAAGTATTACTACCCCCCCCCTCTCTTTCTCCAGGTCTGTCTGTCTCTGTGTTTAAGTATTACTGCATTAAGTATTACTATCCCCCCCCCTCTCTTTCTCCAGGTCTGTCTGTCTCTGTGTTTAAGTATTACTGCATTAAGTATTACTACCCCCCCCCCCCCTCTCTTTCTCCAGGTCTGTCTGTCTCTGTGTTTAAGTATTACTGCATTAAGTATTACTACCCCCCCCCTCTCTTTCTCCAGGTCTGTCTGTCTCTGTGTTTAAGTATTACTGCATTAAGTATTACTATCCCCCCCCCCCCTCTCTTTCTCCAGGTCTGTCTGTCTCTGTGTTTAAGTATTACTGCATTAAGTATTACTACCCCCCCCCCCCCTCTCTTTCTCCAGGTCTGTCTGTCTCTGTGTTTAAGTATTACTGCATTAAGTATTACTATCCCCCCCCCCCCTCTCTTTCTCCAGGTCTGTCTGTCTCTGTGTTTAAGTATTACTGCATTAAGTATTACTACCCCCCCCCCCCCTCTCTTTCTCCAGGTCTGTCTGTCTCTGTGTTTAAGTATTACTGCATTAAGTATTACTATCCCCCCCCCCCCTCTCTTTCTCCAGGTCTGTCTGTCTCTGTGTTTAAGTATTACTGCATTAAGTATTACTACCCCCCCCCTCTCTTTCTCCAGGTCTGTCTGTCTCTGTGTTTAAGTATTACTGCATTAAGTATTACTACCCCCCCCCCCCTCTCTTTCTCCAGGTCTGTCTGTCTCTGTGTTTAAGTATTACTGCATTAAGTATTACTACCCCCCCCCCCCCCGCCCTCTCTTTCTCCAGGTCTGTCTGTCTCTGTGTTTAAGTATTACTGCATTTAGTATTACTACCCCCCCCCCCCCCCCTCTCTTTCTCCAGGTACTTTGACCCTCTGAGGAACGAGTATTTCTTCGACAGGAACCGGCCCAGTTTCGACGCCATCCTCTACTACTACCAGTCAGGTGGGCGTATCAGGAGACCTGTCAATGTGCCCATAGACATCTTCTCTGAGGAGATCCGCTTCTACGAGCTGGGAGAAGAGGCCATGGAGAAGTTCAGAGAGGATGAGGGTTTTATTAAAGAAGAGGAGAGACCACTGCCTGACAATGAGCTGCAGAGGCAGGTATGGTTGAACACAGACAAACTCTGACAAAACACGTCAGAGTTTAAAAATGAGTTTAGAATTGTTTGTTCCATTGAACATGCCCTAACAATAACAGCATCCTTGATTTTTTTTTTAATGATACATTTACACCTTTACCAAAGAGGACCTTCTAGCGCTTCCCTTTCTTCTTCTGGTTATCCTGAGTGTCACAGTTGGTAGAGCCAGGGTTGTGGTTCTGATTCCAACGGGCGACCAGTACGTGAAAATGTATGCAGTTTCTCTGGATAAGGGTGTCTGCTACATTACGTAAATGTAAAATGTTGATGCTCCCTTGAGCAAGGAATTTAAAATACAGATGAAAACATAATAATGTCCATCATGGGTGATCTAATACAGAATATCTCTTAAAAGGTGTGGTTAATACACTATATATCCTCTTAAAGGTGTGGTTAACACAGCATATCTCATCTTAGAGGTGTGGTTAATACAGTATATCTCATCTTAAAGGTGTGGTTAATACAGTATATCTCATCTTAAAGGTGTGGTTAATACAGTATATCTCCTCTCATCTTAAAGGTGTGGTTAATACAGTATATCTCCTCTTAAAGGTGAGGTTAATACAGTATTTCTCATCTCATCTTAAAGGTGTGGTTAATACAGTATATCTCCTCTTAAAGGTGAGGTTAATACACTATATATTATCTTAAAGGTGAGGTTAATACACTATATATTATCTTAAAGGTGTGGTTAACACAGCATATCTCATCTTAGAGGTGTGGTTAATACAGTATATCTCATCTTAAAGGTGTGGTTAATACAGTATATCTCCTCTTAAAGGTGTGGTTAATACAGTATATCTCATCTTAAAGGTGTGGTTAATACAGTATATCTCCTCTTAAAGGTGTGGTTAATACAGTATATCTCCTCTCCTCTTAAAGGTGTGGTTAATACAGTATATCTCCTCTCCTCTTAAAGGTGAGGTACACTATATATTATCTTAAAGGTGAGGTTAATACACTATATATTGTGTCTCATCTTAAAGGTGTGGTTAATACAGTATATCTCCTCTTAAAGGTGAGGTTAATACAGTATTTCTCATCTCATCTTAAAGGTGTGGTTAATACAGTATATCTCCTCTTAAAGGTGAGGTTAATACACTATATATTATCTTAAAGGTGTGGTTAACACAGCATATCTCATCTTAGAGGTGTGGTTAATACAGTATATCTCATCTTAAAGGTGTGGTTAATACAGTATATCTCCTCTTAAAGGTGTGGTTAATACAGTATATCTCGTCTTAAAGGTGTGGTTAATAAAGTATATCTCATCTTAAAGGTGTGGATAATACAGTATATCTCCTCTTAAAGGTGTGGTTAATACAGTATATCTCCTCTTAAAGGTGAGGTTAATACTGTACATCTTCTCTTAAAGGTGAGATTAATACAGTATATCTCCTCTTAAAGGTGTGGTTAATACAGTATATCTCATCTCATCTTAAAGGTGTGGTTAATACAGTATATCTCATCTTAAAGGTGTGATTAATACAGTATATCTCCTCTCCTCTTAAAGGTGTGGTTAATACAGTATATCTCGTCTTAAAGGTGTGGTTAATAAAGTATATCTCATCTTAAAGGTGTGGATAATACAGTATATCTCCTCTTAAAGGTGTGGTTAATACAGTATATATCCTCTTAAAGGTGAGGTTAATACTGTACATCTTCTCTTAAAGGTGAGGTTAATACAGTATATCTCCTCTTAAAGGTGTGGTTAATACAGTATATCTCATCTCATCTTAAAGGTGTGGTTAATACAGTATATCTCATCTTAAAGGTGTGGTTAATACAGTATATCTCCTCTCCTCTTAATGGTGTGGTTAATACAGTATATCTCATCTTAAAGGTGTGGTTAATACAGTATATCTCCTCTCCTCTTAAAGGTGTGGTTAATACAGTATATCTCGTCTTAAAGTTGTGGTTAATAAAGTATATCTCATCTTAAAGGTGTGGATAATACAGTATATCTCCTCTTAAAGGTGTGGTTAATACAGTATATATCCTCTTAAAGGTGAGGTTAATACTGTACATCTTCTCTTAAAGGTGAGGTTAATACAGTATATATCCTCTTAAAGGTGTGGTTAATACAGTATATCTCCTCTTAAAGGTGAGGTTAATACTGTACATCTCCTCTTAAAGGTGTGGTTAATACAGTATATCTCCTCTCCTCTTAAAGGTGTGGTTAATACAGTATATCTCCTCTCCTCTTAAAGGTGAGGTACACTATATATTATCTTAAAGGTGAGGTTAATACACTATATATTGTGTCTCATCTTAAAGGTGTGGTTAATACAGTATATCTCCTCTTAAAGGTGAGGTTAATACAGTATTTCTCATCTCATCTTAAAGGTGTGGTTAATACAGTATATCTCATCTTAAAGGTGTGGTTAATACTGTACATCTTCTCTTAAAGGTGAGATTAATACAGTATATCTCCTCTTAAAGGTGTGGTTAATACAGTATATCTCATCTCATCTTAAAGGTGTGGTTAATACAGTATATCTCATCTTAAAGGTGTGGTTAATACAGTATATCTCCTCTCCTCTTAAAGGTGTGGTTAATACAGTATATCTCGTCTTAAAGGTGTGGTTAATAAAGTATATCTCATCTTAAAGGTGTGGATAATACAGTATATCTCCTCTTAAAGGTGTGGTTAATACAGTATATATCCTCTTAAAGGTGAGGTTAATACTGTACATCTTCTCTTAAAGGTGAGGTTAATACAGTATATCTCCTCTTAAAGGTGTGGTTAATACAGTATATCTCATCTCATCTTAAAGGTGTGGTTAATACAGTATATCTCATCTTAAAGGTGTGGTTAATACAGTATATCTCCTCTCCTCTTAATGGTGTGGTTAATACAGTATATCTCATCTTAAAGGTGTGGTTAATACAGTATATCTCCTCTCCTCTTAAAGGTGTGGTTAATACAGTATATCTCGTCTTAAAGTTGTGGTTAATAAAGTATATCTCATCTTAAAGGTGTGGATAATACAGTATATCTCCTCTTAAAGGTGTGGTTAATACAGTATATATCCTCTTAAAGGTGAGGTTAATACTGTACATCTTCTCTTAAAGGTGAGGTTAATACAGTATATATCCTCTTAAAGGTGTGGTTAATACAGTATATCTCCTCTTAAAGGTGAGGTTAATACTGTACATCTTCTCTTAAAGGTGAGATTAATACAGTATATCTCCCCTTAAAGGTGTGGTTAATACAGTATATCTCATCTCATCTTAAAGGTGTGGTTAATACAGTATATCTCATCTTAAAGGTGTGGTTAATACAGTATGTATCCTCTCCTCTTAATGGTGTGGTTAATACAGTATATATCCTCTTAAAGGTGAGGTTAATACTGTACATCTTCTCTTAAAGGTGAGGTTAATACAGTATATCTCCTCTTAAAGACGTGGTTAATACAGTATATCTCCTCTTAAAGGTGAGGTTAATACTGTACATCTTCTCTTAAAGGTGAGATTAATACAGTATATCTCCTCTTAAAGGTGTGGTTAATACAGTATATCTCATCTAATCTTAAAGGTGTGGTTAATACAGTATATCTCATCTTAAAGGTGTGGTTAATACAGTATATCTCCTCTCCTCTTAATGGTGTGGTTAATACAGTATATCTCATCTTAAAGGTGTGGTTAATACAGTATATATCCTCTTAAAGGTGTGGTTAATACAGTATATCTCATCTTAATGGTGTGGTTAATACAGTATATATCCTCTTAAAGGTGTGGTTAATACAGTATATCTCCTCTCCTCTTAATGGTGTGGTTAATACAGTAAAACTCATCTTAAAAGTGAGGTTAATACAATATATATCTCCACTCCTCTTAAATGTGTGGTTAATACAGTATATATCCTCTTAAAGGTGTGGTTAATACAGTATATATCCTCTTAAAGGTGTGGTTAATACAGTATATCTCGTCTTAAAGGTGTGGTTAATACAGAAGGTGGGGTTAATACACTATATATCCTCTTAAAGGTGTGGTTAACACAGCATATCTCATCTTAGAGGTGTGGTTAATACAGTATATCTCCTCTCCTCTTAATGATGTGGTTAATACAGTATATCTCCTCTTAAAGGTGAGGTTAATACACTATATATTATCTTAAAGGTGAGGTTAATACACTCTATATTATCTTAAAGGTGTGGTTAATACAGAAGGTTGGGTTAATACACTATATATCCTCTTAAAGGTGTGGTTAACACAGCATATCTCATCTTAGAGGTGTGGTTAATACAGTATATCTCCTCTCCTCTTAAAGGTGTGGTTAATACAGTATATCTCGTCTTAAAGGTGTGGTTAATAAAGTATATCTCATCTTAAAGGTGTGGATAATACAGTATATCTCATCTTAAAGGTGTTATTAATACAGTACATCTCCTCTTAAAAGTGAGGTTAATACTGTACATCTTCTCTTAAAGGTGAGATTAATACAGTATATCTCCTCTTAAAGGTGTGGTTAATAAAGTATATCTCATCTTAAAGGTGTGGTTAATACAGTTTTTCTCCTCTCCTCTTAATGGTGTGGTTAATACAGTATATATCCTCTTAAAGTTGAGGTTAACACACTATATATTATGTTAAAGGTGTGGTTAATACAGTATATATCCTCTTAAACGTGTGGTTAATACAGTTTCTCCTCTTAAAGGTGAGGTTAATACAGTATATCTCCTCTCCTCTTAAAGGTGAGGTTAATACAGTATTTCTCCTCTCCTCTTAAAGGTGTGGTTAATACAGTACATCTCCTCTCCTCTTAGAGGTGTGGTTAATACAGTATATATCCTCTTAAAGGTGTGGTTAATTCAGTATATCTCATCTCATCTTAAAGGTGTGGTTAATACAGTATATCTCATCTCATCTTAAAGGTGTGGTTAATACAGTATATCTCGTCTTAAAGGTGAGGTTACTACAGTATATCTCCTCTCCTCTTAAGGGTGTGGTTAATACAGTATATCTCGTCTTAAAGGTGTGGTTAATACAGCATATATCATCTTAAAGGTGTGGTTAATACAGTATATCTCCTCTTAAAGGTGAGGTTAATACAGTATATCTCCTCTCCTCTTAAAGGTGTGGTTAATACAGTATATCTCCTCTTAAAGGTGTGGTTAATACAGTATATCTCATCTTAAAGGTGTGGTTAATACAGTATATATCCTCGTAAAGGTGTGGTTAATACAGTATATCTCATCTTAAAGGTGTGGTTAATACAGTATATCTCCTCTTAAAGGTGAGTTTAATACAGTATATCTCCTCTCCTCTTAAAGGTGTGGTTAATACAGTATATCTCATCTCATCTTAAAGGTGTGGTTAATACAGTATATCTCATCTCATCTTAAAGGTGTGGTTAATACAGTATATCTCGTCTTAAAGGTGAGGTTAATACAGTATATATCCTCTCCTCTTAAAGGTGTGGTTAATACAGTATATATCCTCTCCTCTTAAAGGTGTGGTTAATACAGTATATCTCCTCTCCTCTTAAAGGTTTGGTTAATACAGTATATCTCCTCTCCTCTTAAAGGTGTGGTTAATACAGTATATCTCATTTCATCTTAAAGGTGTGGTTAATACAGTATATCTCCTCTCCTCTTAAAGGTGTGGTTAATACAGTATATCTCATTTCATCTTAAAGGTGTGGTTAATACAGTATATCTCCTCTCCTCTTAAAGGTGTGGTTAATACAGTATATCTCATTTCATCTTAAAGGTGTGGTTAATACAGTATATCTCCTCTTAAATTTGTGGTTAATACAGTATATCTAATCTCATCTTAAAGGTGTGGTTAATACAGTATATATCCTCTTAAAGGTGTGGTTAATACAGTATATCTCCTCTCCTCTTAATGGTGTGGTTAATACAGTATATCTCATCTTAAAGGTGTGGTTAATACAGTATATCTCCTCTCCTCTTAAAGGTGTGGTTAATACAGTATATCTCGTCTTAAAGTTGTGGTTAATAAAGTATATCTCATCTTAAAGGTGTGGATAATACAGTATATCTCCTCTTAAAGGTGTGGTTAATACAGTATATATCCTCTTAAAGGTGAGGTTAATACTGTACATCTTCTCTTAAAGGTGAGGTTAATACAGTATATATCCTCTTAAAGGTGTGGTTAATACAGTATATCTCCTCTTAAAGGTGAGGTTAATACTGTACATCTTCTCTTAAAGGTGAGATTAATACAGTATATCTCCCCTTAAAGGTGTGGTTAATACAGTATATCTCATCTCATCTTAAAGGTGTGGTTAATACAGTATATCTCATCTTAAAGGTGTGGTTAATACAGTATGTATCCTCTCCTCTTAATGGTGTGGTTAATACAGTATATATCCTCTTAAAGGTGAGGTTAATACTGTACATCTTCTCTTAAAGGTGAGGTTAATACAGTATATCTCCTCTTAAAGACGTGGTTAATACAGTATATCTCCTCTTAAAGGTGAGGTTAATACTGTACATCTTCTCTTAAAGGTGAGATTAATACAGTATATCTCCTCTTAAAGGTGTGGTTAATACAGTATATCTCATCTAATCTTAAAGGTGTGGTTAATACAGTATATCTCATCTTAAAGGTGTGGTTAATACAGTATATCTCCTCTCCTCTTAATGGTGTGGTTAATACAGTATATCTCATCTTAAAGGTGTGGTTAATACAGTATATATCCTCTTAAAGGTGTGGTTAATACAGTATATCTCATCTTAATGGTGTGGTTAATACAGTATATATCCTCTTAAAGGTGTGGTTAATACAGTATATCTCCTCTCCTCTTAATGGTGTGGTTAATACAGTAAAACTCATCTTAAAAGTGAGGTTAATACAATATATATCTCCACTCCTCTTAAATGTGTGGTTAATACAGTATATATCCTCTTAAAGGTGTGGTTAATACAGTATATATCCTCTTAAAGGTGTGGTTAATACAGTATATCTCGTCTTAAAGGTGTGGTTAATACAGAAGGTGGGGTTAATACACTATATATCCTCTTAAAGGTGTGGTTAACACAGCATATCTCATCTTAGAGGTGTGGTTAATACAGTATATCTCCTCTCCTCTTAATGATGTGGTTAATACAGTATATCTCCTCTTAAAGGTGAGGTTAATACACTATATATTATCTTAAAGGTGAGGTTAATACAGAAGGTTGGGTTAATACACTATATATCCTCTTAAAGGTGTGGTTAACACAGCATATCTCATCTTAGAGGTGTGGTTAATACAGTATATCTCCTCTCCTCTTAAAGGTGTGGTTAATACAGTATATCTCGTCTTAAAGGTGTGGTTAATAAAGTATATCTCATCTTAAAGGTGTGGATAATACAGTATATCTCATCTTAAAGGTGTTATTAATACAGTACATCTCCTCTTAAAAGTGAGGTTAATACTGTACATCTTCTCTTAAAGGTGAGATTAATACAGTATATCTCCTCTTAAAGGTGTGGTTAATAAAGTATATCTCATCTTAAAGGTGTGGTTAATACAGTTTTTCTCCTCTCCTCTTAATGGTGTGGTTAATACAGTATATATCCTCTTAAAGTTGAGGTTAACACACTATATATTATGTTAAAGGTGTGGTTAATACAGTATATATCCTCTTAAACGTGTGGTTAATACAGTTTCTCCTCTTAAAGGTGAGGTTAATACAGTATATCTCCTCTCCTCTTAAAGGTGAGGTTAATACAGTATTTCTCCTCTCCTCTTAAAGGTGTGGTTAATACAGTATATCTCCTCTCCTCTTAGAGGTGTGGTTAATACAGTATATATCCTCTTAAAGGTGTGGTTAATTCAGTATATCTCATCTCATCTTAAAGGTGTGGTTAATACAGTATATCTCATCTCATCTTAAAGGTGTGGTTAATACAGTATATCTCGTCTTAAAGGTGAGGTTACTACAGTATATCTCCTCTCCTCTTAAGGGTGTGGTTAATACAGTATATCTCGTCTTAAAGGTGTGGTTAATACAGCATATATCATCTTAAAGGTGTGGTTAATACAGTATATCTCCTCTTAAAGGTGAGGTTAATACAGTATATCTCCTCTCCTCTTAAAGGTGTGGTTAATACAGTATATCTCCTCTTAAAGGTGTGGTTAATACAGTATATCTCATCTTAAAGGTGTGGTTAATACAGTATATATCCTCGTAAAGGTGTGGTTAATACAGTATATCTCATCTTAAAGGTGTGGTTAATACAGTATATCTCCTCTTAAAGGTGAGTTTAATACAGTATATCTCCTCTCCTCTTAAAGGTGTGGTTAATACAGTATATCTCATCTCATCTTAAAGGTGTGGTTAATACAGTATATCTCATCTCATCTTAAAGGTGTGGTTAATACAGTATATCTCGTCTTAAAGGTGAGGTTAATACAGTATATATCCTCTCCTCTTAAAGGTGTGGTTAATACAGTATATATCCTCTCCTCTTAAAGGTGTGGTTAATACAGTATATCTCCTCTCCTCTTAAAGGTTTGGTTAATACAGTATATCTCCTCTCCTCTTAAAGGTGTGGTTAATACAGTATATCTCATTTCATCTTAAAGGTGTGGTTAATACAGTATATCTCCTCTCCTCTTAAAGGTGTGGTTAATACAGTATATCTCATTTCATCTTAAAGGTGTGGTTAATACAGTATATCTCCTCTCCTCTTAAAGGTGTGGTTAATACAGTATATCTCATTTCATCTTAAAGGTGTGGTTAATACAGTATATCTCCTCTTAAATTTGTGGTTAATACAGTATATCTAATCTCATCTTAAAGGTGTGGTTAATACAGTATATATCCTCTTAAAGGTGTGGTTAATACAGTATATCTAATCTCATCTTAAAGGTGTGGTTAATACAGTATATCTAATCTCATCTTAAAGGTGTGCTTAATACAGCATATCTCATCTTAGAGGTGTGGTTAATACAGTATATCTCCTCTTAAAGGTGTGGTTAATACAGTATATCTAATCTCATCTTAAAGGTGCTGTTAATAGAGTATATCTCATCGTAAAGGTGTGGTTAATACAGTATATCTCCTCTTAAAGGTGTGGTTAATACAGTATATCTCCGTATAAAGGTGTGGTTAATACAGTATATCTCCTCTTAAATGTGAGGTTAATACAGTATATCTCCTCTCCTCTTAAATGTGTGGTTAATACAAGTATATCTTATATCATCTTAATAGATGTGGTTAATACAGTATATCTCATCTCATCTTAAAGGTGCTGTTAATAGAGTATATATCCTCTTAAAGGTGTGTTTAATACAGTATATCTCGTCTTAAAGGTGTGTTTAATACAGTATATATCGTCTTAAAGGTGTGGTTAATACAGTATATCTCGTCTTAAAGGTGTGGTTAATACAGTATATCTCCTCTTAAAGGTGTGGTTAAAACAGTATATCTCCTCTTAAAGGTGAGATTAATACAGTATATCTAATCTTAAAGGTGTGGTTAATACAATATATCTCCTCTTAAAGGTGTGTTTAATACAGTATATCTCCTCTTAAAGGTGTGGTTGCTGTTTGAGTACCCTGAGAGCAGTGGTCCGGCTCGGGGGATAGCCATCGTATCCGTGCTCGTCATCCTCATCTCCATCGTCATCTTCTGCCTGGAGACGTTACCGGAGTTCAGGGAGGACCACAAGGAGCCCGTCCCTCTGGCTCCCGTTATTAACGGCACCGAGCCGTACTTCTCCTCTCCGTTCTCCGACCCGTTCTTCGTGGTGGAGACGCTGTGCATCATCTGGTTCTCCTTCGAGCTGCTGGTCCGGTTCTTCGCCTGTCCATCCAAGGCCACCTTCTCTAGGAACATCATGAACATTATAGATATCGTTGCTATCATACCCTACTTCATTACGCTGGGCACGGAACTGGCAGAGCAGCAGGGGAACGGGCAGCAAGCCATGTCCCTCGCCATCCTCAGGGTCATCAGGCTGGTCAGGGTGTTCAGGATCTTCAAGCTGTCCAGACACTCCAAGGTATCTATGTAGTACCATCTCTATATAGCACAAACCTCCAAAGATGTGTTCGATGTTCACTGTTGCCATCGCTTTCCCTCTCACTGTCTGTGTGTGTGTGTGGTGTCAAGCTGAAGCTGCGTTAAACCAAACCAATTGCCCTAATACAATAAACAAAAAGAAATCCTAGCCACCGTGCTTCTACACCTGCATTGCTTGCTGTTTGGGATTTTAGGCTGGGTTTCTGTACAGCACTTTGAGATATCAGCTGATGTACGAAGGGCTATATAAATACATTTGATTTGATTTAATTAGAGTTAACTCTGTCTATCTATGGTAGGTCTGAACTCTCTATGTCTATCTATGGTAGGTCTGAACTCTCTCTGCCTATCTATGGTAGGTCTGAACTCTCTCTGTCTATCTATGGTAGGTCTGAACTCTCTCTGTCTATCTATGGTAGGTCTGAACTCTCTCTGTCTATCTATGGTAGGTCTGAACTCTCTCTGTCTATCTATGGTAGGTCTGAACTCTCTCTGTATATCTATGGTAGGTTTGAACTCTCTCTGTCTATCTATGGTAGGTCTGAACTCTCTCTGTATATCTATGGTAGGTTTGAACTCTCTCTTTCTATCTATGGTAGGGGCTCCAGATCCTGGGCCAGACCCTGAAGGCCAGCATGCGGGAGCTGGGTCTGCTCATCTTCTTCCTCTTCATCGGAGTCATCCTCTTCTCCAGTGCCGTCTACTTCGCCGAAGCCGACGATCCAGACTCCAGCTTTAGCTCCATCCCTGATGCCTTCTGGTGGGCCGTGGTCACCATGACTACTGTCGGCTATGGAGACATGCACCCGATAACCATCGGCGGGAAGATCGTGGGCTCTCTCTGCGCCATCGCTGGCGTGCTGACCATCGCCCTGCCCGTCCCCGTCATTGTGTCCAACTTCAACTACTTCTACCACCGGGAGACGGAGGGCGAGGAGCAAGCGCAGTACCTCCACGTGGGCAGCTGTCAGCCGCTGGCGGCCGAGACGGAGGAGGATGGGGAGGTGAGGAAGAGGAGCAGCTCTTCGTCGCTCAGTAAGAGTGAGTACCTGGTGATAGAGGAACACAGAGGAATGAACAGCAGCACCTTCAAACAGCAGCAGAACTTCCCCACGGCAACCACCGCTACCACGACGACAACCGTGACACAAAACAACACGGTGAACAGCGTCAGCATCAACAAGAAGATATTCACTGACGTGTAGTCTATGGGCGTCATAACGGACCCATGGATTAATGCTTTAATAACAGATGTGGTTGAATGAGGAGAGACACATCACCACCATGAACCTCTAGCCGACCATATCTAATGGGGATATATACACTACATGAACAAAAGTATGTGGACACCTGCTTGTTCAATATCTCATGCCAAAATCATGGGGATTGAATATGGAGTTGGTCCCCCGTTTTGCTGCTATTACACAGCCTCCGTTCTTCTGGGAAGGCTTTCCACTAGATGTTGGAACATTGCTGCTATAACAGCCTCCACTCTTCTGGGAAGGCTTTCCACTAGATGTTGGAACATTGCTGCTATAACAGCCTCCACTCTTCTAGGAAGGCTTTCCACTAGATGTTGAAACATTGTTGCGTGGACTTGCTTCCATTCAGCCAAATGAGCATTAGTGAGGTTGGGCACTGATGTTGGGTGATTAGGCCTGACTCGCAGTCGGCATTCCAATTCATCCCAAAGGTGTTCGATGGGGTTGAGGACAGGGCTCTGTGCAGGCCAGTCAAGTTCTTCCACACCGATCAAGACAAACCATTTCCTTATGGACCTTGCTTTGTCCACAGGGGCATTGTCATGCTGAAACAGGAAAGGCCCTTCCCCAAACTGTTGCCACAAATTTAGAAGCACAGAACCGTCTAGAATGTCATTGTATGCTGTAGATTTTCCTTCACTGGAACTAATGGGCCTAGCCTGAACCATGAAAAACAGCCCCAGACCATTATTCCTCCTCAACCAAACTTTAAAGTTGGCACAATGCATTGTGGCAAGTAGCGTTCTCCTGGCATCCACCAAACCCAGATTCGTCCATCGGACTCCCAGATAGGGAAGCGTAAATCATGACTCCAGAGATCGCCTTCCCACTGCTCCAGAGTCCAATGGCGGTGAGCTTTACACCACTCCATCCGACGCTTGGCATTGCTCATGGTGATCTTAGGCTTGTGTGCGGCTGCTCGGCCATGGAAAACCATTTCATGAACATCCCGACGAACAGTTAACGTTGCTTTCAGAGGCAATTTGGAACACGGTATGGCGTGTTGCACCCGAGGACAGACGATTATTACACGCTACGTAGTTCAGTATTCGGTGGTCCCGTTCTGTGAGCATGTGTGGTCTATCACTTCGCGGGTGAGCCGCTGTTGCTCCTAGACTTTTTCACTTCACAATAACAGCACTTACAGTTGACCGGGGAAGCTCTAGCAGGGCAGAAATTGGACACTTACTTGTTGGAAAGGTGGCATCCTATGACAGTGCCACTTTGAAAGTCATTGAGCTCTTCAGTAAGTCCATTCTACTGCCAATGTTTGTCTGTGGAGATTGCATGGCTGTGTGCTCGAAATTATGCATCTGTCAGCAACGAGTGTGGATAAATAGCCGAATCCACTAATTTGAAGAGGTGTCCACATACATTTGTAAAAATGGTGTACCATGATGATATAGACATTCCACAGGGCTGTACTCTGTTATAACACGGCAATGTCTGGATGAAGGAGAGAGCGATAGAGACATATAAAACACCAGAGACTAAGTCTTCAGCTGATTCTAACATCAGTGTTTTTTGTATTCAGGATAAATAGGGATCCTACATCAGAGTGTTTTATATTCAGGATAAATAGGGATCCTACATCAGATTGTTAAACAGTCACCACTTTCCGGCCTCCACCCAGTACCCTGCCCTGAACCTTAGTTACCACTAGCCAGCCTCCACCCAGTACCCTGCCCTGAACCTTAGTTACCACTAGCCAGCCTCCACCCAGTACCCTGCCCTGAACCCTAGTCATTGTTTCTAGCTACCCTCCACCCAGTACCCTGCCTTGAACCTTAGTCACTGTTTCTAGCTACTCTCCACTCAGTACCCTGCCCTGAACCTTAGTTACCACTAGCCAGCCTCCACCCAGTACCCTGCCCTGAACCCTAGTCACTGTTTCTAGCTACCCTACACCCTGCCTTGAACCTTAGTCACTGTTTCTAGCTACTCTACACCCAGTACCCTGCCCTGAACCTTAGTCACTGTCACTAGTCGGCCTCCACCCAGCACCCTGCCCTGAACCCTAGTCACTGTTTCTAGCTACCCTACACCCTGCCTTGAACCTTAGTCACTGTTTCTAGCTACTCTACACCCAGTACCCTGCCCTGAACCTTAGTCACTGTCACTAGTCGGCCTCCACCCAGCACCCTGCCCTGAACCTTAATCACTGTTACTAGTTGGCCTCCACCCACTATCCTGCCCTGAAACTTAGTCACTGTCACTAGTCGGCCTCCACCCAGCACCCTGCCCTGAACCTTAGTCACTGTCACTATCCAGCCTCCACCCAGCACCCTGCCCTGAACCTTAGTCACTGTTTCTAGCTACCCTCCACCCAGCACCCTGCCCTGAACCTTAGTCACTGTCACTATCCAGCCTCCACCCAGTACCCTGCCCTGAACCTTAGTCACTGTTACTAGTCGGCCTCCTGTCACGATTCTTCAAAATCGAACCCAGAAGCAGACCAGGACAAGGAGAGTAGGAAGAAGGTGAGTATTTATTTACAAGTGAATGTGAATGGGTAGATATATCCAGGTGGTGTAGCGGGTAGCGGTGGTGAGTTGATGGGAGTAAATAGGTGGATCCAATGGGGAAGCGGAATCCTCTGACGACCAGGCGGGAATGGGGTAAATGATCCGGGTGAGTAACTGAAGACAGAACAAACAGAGGTAAGTTCAAGGCAAGCAATACGTAACAAACAACAAAACAAATTCTATCCAACTTGAGGCTGATACTCTGGCACAACATACTGTTCATGGCTAACGATCCGGCAGGGAATGGATGTCAGGTCAGAGCTTTTGAAGGGGAGAGGTGATGATCAGGACAGGTGTGCAGATTACTGATGGGATACAGGTGCGGGTGAACGTCGATCTCCCAACAAGCTAATTCGCCCGGCAACCAGACAGGGTGCGTTCCAGGACACCGGAAACACACTCCAGGACAGAAACACAGGCAAACACAGACTCAGGAAGCGGGATTCGTGACAGTACCCCCCCCTCCGACGAACGCCACCGGGCGGACTACCTGGAGCGCCAGGGTGCAGGCGGTAGAAGTCATGAAGCAGGTCGTCATCAAGGATCTGACGCCGAGGAATCCAACTCCTCTCCTCTGGACCATATCCTTCCCAATCCACGAGATATTGGAACCCTCGACCCCGCCGTCTGGAGTCCATGATGCGGCGCACCGTGTAGACAGGACCACCTCCGATCGTCCGAGGAGGAGGAGGACGAGGAGGAGGGGGCAACAGAGGACTGAGGTGAACCGGCTTGAGGCAGGAGACATGAAAGGTGGGGTGTACTCGAAGCGTTGCCGGCAATTTGAGTCGGACCACAGCAGGATTAATGATTCTCTCCACCACGAACGGACCAATGAACTTTGGTGACAGTTTCCTCGACTCAGTCCGTAGAGGAAGATCCCGTGTAGCCAACCACACCTTATCTCCGATGGTATAAGCAGGAGCAGGAATACGGCGATGATTCGCCTGGATCTGATACCGGTCAGAAACTCTAAGGAGAACCTTCCTGGCCCGATGCCAGGTCCGGTGGCAACAACGAATGTGGGCCTGGACAGAAGGGACCGAAAGATCCCTCTCCTGAGAAGGAAACAAGGGAGGTTGGTATCCGTACAGGCATTGGAAGGGGGACATCCCAGTGGCAGATGAAGGAAGGGTATTATGGGCATACTCGACCCAGGGTAATTGAGATGACCAAGAGGTGGGATCAGAGGAGACAAGACAACGCAGCGTGGACTCTATCTTCTGGTTGGCTCTCTCCGCCTGACCATTAGATTGGGGGTGAAATCCAGATGTGAGACTGACTGTAGCTCCAATGGCCAAACAGAAGGATTTCCAGACAGCAGAGGTAAACTGAGGACCACGGTCAGAAACAATGTCACAGGGCAACCCGTGGACCCTGAACACCTCCCTAACCAGGATCTCGGACATCTCAGTGGCAGAAGGCAGCTTGGAGAGGGGAACAAAGTGGGCAAACTTGCTGAATCTATCCACAATGGTCAGAATAACCGTGTTACCAACAGAAGAGGGCAACCCCGTGACAAAATCCAGGGCCAGATGCGACCAAGGTCGTCGGGGAATAGGTAGGGGGTGAAGAAGCCCAGAGCTGGCCCGATTGGTACTCTTATTCTGCGCACAAACAGGACAAGCGGCAACAAACCTCCGGGTATCTTCTCCCATGGCAGGCCACCAAAATCGTCTGCGCAGTAGCGCCATAGTCCGAGCAACACCAGGGTGACAAGCTATCTTGCTGGCGTGGGACCACTGAAGGACAGCAGAACGAACCGACTCAGGCACGAACAACCGACCGGGTGGACCGTTACCGGGCCCGGGCTGTGTCCGAAGAGCCGCCATCACCTCCTCCTCAATCCTCCATGTAACGGCTCCCACGACAACGTTCTGGGGAAGAATCGTCTCAGTCTTGGCCTCACTCTCCTCCGTCTTGGAGAACATCCGGGACAGGGCGTCCGCCTTCCCGTTCTTCGACCCAGGTCGGAACGTCAGGGAAAAATTGAAGCGTCCAAAAAACAAAGCCCACCGGGCCTGACGAGAGTTGAGACGTTTAGCCGATTGCACGTAAGCCAGATTCTTGTGGTCAGTCCAGACCACAAACGGTTGCTCCGCTCCCGCCAACCAGTGACGCCACTCCTCCAAGGCAAGCTTCACAGCGAGAAGCTCCCGGTTACCCACATCGTAGTTTCTTTCAGCTGGAGAAAGACGACAAGAGCAGAAGGCGCAGGGATGGAGTTTACCGTCAGTGGAGCTACGCTGGGACAGGATGGCGCCCACCCCCACATCAGACGCATCCACCTCCACAACGAACTGACGGGAAGTGTCAGGTTGAGAGAGAATCGGGGCGTTGGTGAATCGGCTCTTCAAATCTAGAAATGCTCGGTCTGCCTCAGGAGACCAACAGAATTTTCTGGTGCAAGACGTCAGTACAGTTAAAGGGGCGGCCACCCGGCTGTAATCACGGATAAACCTCCAATAAAAATGTGCAAACCCCAGGAATCTCTGGAGCTGCAATCTCGAACCGGGCTGGACCCAATCCCGAACCGCCCGAACCTTCTCTTGGTCCATCTTGATCTCTCCCCTGGAGATGATGTAACCGAGGAAGGGCGTCGTGTGGGTGTGAAAATCACACTTCTCAGCCTTCACGAACAGACGGTTCTCCAATAACCGCTGCAGGACCTGCTTGACATGTTGAACGTGGCTAGAAAGCTCCTTCGAGAAGATGAGGATATCATCCAGGTAAACGAACACAAAAATACCAATTATATCTCTCAGAACGTCATTCCCCATACTTTGGAACACAGCAGGAGCGTTGGTCAGTCCAAACGGCATCACCTGGTACTCAAAATGTCCCATCGGAGTATTGAACCCAGTCAACCACTCGTCCCCCTCTTTGATCCGAACCAAATGATAAGCATTACGTAAATCAAGCTTCGTAAAAACCGTAGCACCCTGTAAAGAATCGAAAGCCGAGCTCATCAAGGGCAGGGGATACTTGTTCTTGACCGTAATATCATTCAAACCCCGATAATCAATACACGGTCGAAGAGTGCCATCCTTCTTGCTCACAAAAAAAAATCCTGCTCCCAGAGGTGATGACGAGGGCCGAATGAGACTTGCAGCTAGAGACTCCTTGATGTAGGTCTCCAAGGCCTCACGTTCAGGTCGAGAGATACTGTATAACCGTCCTTTGGGAAAGGCGGCTCCAGGAAACAGATTAATCGCACAGTCATAAGGTCAGTGGGGAGGAAGGGACTGAGCCTTCTGTTTACTGAATACTTCACCCAACTCGTGATATGTTTCTGGAACCAGGGACAAATCAGGAGGAGCAGAGTCACTGACCTGACTGGAAATGGCAGGAGAACAGGCAGTCCTAAGACAGTTAGCATGACAATCAATGTTCCGACTAGTTACCTTACCCGTCACCCAATCAAACGAGGGATTGTGTTCCTTCAGCCAGGGGTAACCAAGAACCAGAGGAACATGGGGCGAGGACAGAATGAAGAAGGAGATAAAGAAGGAGATAAACTCTGAATGATTACGGTTCAGTCCTCATAGTGATCCGTGCCAGACTACTGCCGTTCAGAGTGGTTGCTTCAATGGCTTCCGGCAATTGCTCCTTGGAAAGCCCCAGCTGTTCCACCAAGTCAGCATCAATAAAGCTGCCATCGGGACCTGAATCGATAAAAGCGTTCATCTCTAAGCTCTGATCCTTATTCATAAGGGTCGCAGGAAAACGGGGTCTGACAGGATTCTTGAGAGGTTGAATCTGGCTCGCTAAAATTCCTCCCAAAACTAGCGAGTCGGGCAGTTTACCGAGCGCTGTGGACAAGCGGAGATGTAATGTCCTGAGCTACCACAGTAGAGACAGCTGTTGGTCTCACGTCTACGTTGGCGCTCCTCCTTAGTTAGCCCGTGTTGCCCCACTTGCATTGGTTCAGGCTCTGGTGGCAAGACCCCTCCACTAATCCCGTGTGGGGAATAACGATCAATACGTTCTGGTTCACTTCCTGAACCGAATGGTAACCGAGTTGCTGATTGATTGGATGGGACCCACTGCTTCTCCCTCCTCTCTCGGACTCTATTATCTACCCAAATAGATAAAGTGACCAAGCTGTCTAGGTCACTAGGCTCTGGATAGGATATCAGCTCGTCCTTGAGTTGCTCCGACAACCCCTGGTAAAAAGTCGCTTGTAGTGACTCCTCATTCCAACCACTCTCCACAGACAATGTCCTGAACTTGATCATGAAGTCTGCCACACTGCGAGCTCCTTGGCGAAGAGTGAACAAACGTTTAGCTGCGTCCTTACCTCGGACTGGATGGTCAAAAAGCCTTCTCATCTCTCCCGTGAATTCCTGGTATGAAGCCATGCAGGTCCCCTGTCGTTCCCAAACGGCTGAAGCCCAATCCAGAGCTCTTCCACGCAGCAGTTCAATAACAAAGGCTATCCTAGCCTTGTCAGTGGCGTAAGAATGGGGCTGCAGATCAAACACTAACCCACACTGCATAAGAAACGAACGGCATCTTCCCAAATTCCCTTCATATTTATCAGGCGTCGGTACCTTGGGTTCACGGAAGGAAACCGCATCAGGCACGGCAGGTGAGATGGGTGAAACAGGTGGTGAATGAATCGCCAGCAAACTGAGCTGATCCTGGATCTGTGTCAAACTAGCAGATAATTTCTGGATTGTAACCGCTATCTCCTGTAGCGCCGTCTTGTGTTGTCCCACTGTCTTCCCCTGCTGGGTAATGGCATGGCAAACGGAATCCAGGTCCGCTGGGTTCATTCTTGGCCGGATCGTTCTGTCACGATTCTTCAAAATCGAACCCAGAAGCAGACCAGGACAAGGAGAGTAGGAAGAAGGTGAGTATTTATTTACTAGTGAATGTGAATGGGTAGATATATCCAGGTGGTGTAGCGGGTAGTGGTGGTGAGTTGATGGGAGTAAATAGGTGGATCCAATGGGGGAAGCGGAATCCTCTGACGACCAGGCGGGAATGGGGTAAATGATCCGGGTGAGTAACTGAAGACAGAACAAACAGAGGTAAGTTCAAGGCAAGCAATACGTAACAAACAACAAAACAAATTCTATCCAACTTGAGGCTGATACTCTGGCACAACATACTGTTCATGGCTAACGATCCGGCAGGGAATGGATGTCAGGTCAGAGCTTTTGAAGGGGAGAGGTGATGATCAGGACAGGTGTGCAGATTACTGATGGGATACAGGTGCGGGTGAACATCGATCTCCCAACAAGCTAATTCGCCCGGCAACCAGACAGGGTGCGTTCCAGGACACCGGAAACACACTCCAGGACAGAAACACAGGCAAACACAGACTCAGGAAGCGGGATTCGTGACACCTCCAGCCAACACCCTACCCTGAACCTTAGTCACTGTTACTAGCTACCCTCCACCCAGCACCCTGCCCTGAACCTTAGTCACTGTTACTAGTCGGCCTCCACCCAGCACCCTACCCTGAACCTTAGTCACTGTTGCTAGCTACCCTCCACCCAGCAACCTGCCCTGAACCTTAGTCACTGTTACTAGTCGGCCTCCACCCAGTAACCTGCCCTGAACCTTAGTCACTGTTACTAGCTACCCTCCACCCAGCACCCTGCCCTGAACCTTAGTCACTGTTACTAGTCGGCCTCCACCCAGCACCCTGCCCTGAACCTTAGAGCCTGCTGCCCTGTGTACATGGATCCGTTGAACACTCGTCACTTTATTAATGTTTTCGTACTGTTTTACACAATATATATAGAATACACTGTATTCTAGTCATGGTCAATCCTATATAACTACTGCTGTCCACTTCATATGTATATACTGTATTCTAGTTCATCCTATATAACTACTGCTGTCCACTTCATATATATATATACTGTATTCTAGTCATGGTTCATCCTATATAACTACTGCTGTCCACTTCATATATATATACTGTATTCTAGTCATGGTTCATCCTGCTGTCCACTTCATATGTATATACTGTATTCTAGTCATGGTTCATCCTGCTGTCCACTTCATATGTATATACTGTATTCTAGTCATGGTTCATCCTATATAACTACTGCTGTCCACTTCATATATATATACTGTATTCTAGTCATGGTTCATCCTGCTGTCCACTTCATATGTATATACTGTATTCTAGTCATAGTTCATCCTATATAACTACTGTCTATACTGTCTATACACACCATCCTATATAACTACTGTCTATACACACCATCCTATATAACTGTCTATATTGTCCAAACACACCATCCTGTTTAACTACTGTCTATACTGTCTATACACACCATCCTTTGTAACTACTGTCTATACTGTCTATACACACCATCCTGTTTAACTACTGTCTATACTGTCTATACACACCATCCTATATAACTACTGTCTATACTGTCTATACACACCATCCTGTTATAACTACTGTCTATACTGTCTATACACACCATCCTGTTTAACTACTGTCTATACACACCATCCTGTTTAACTACTGTCTACACTGTCTATACATACCATCCTATATAACTACTGTCTATACTGTCTATACTGTCTATACACACCATCCTATATAACTACTGTCTATACTGTCTATACACACCATCCTATATAACTACTGTCTATACACACCATCCTGTTTAACTACTGTCTACACTGTCTATACACACCATCCTATATAACTACTGTCTATACTGTCTATACACACCATCCTATATAACTACTGTCTATACTGTCTATACACACCATCCTTTGTAACTACTGTCTATACTGTCTATACACACCATCCTATATAACTACTGTCTACACTGTCTATACACACCATCCTATATAACTACTGTCTATACTGTCTATACACACCATCCTATATAACTACTGTCTACACTGTCTATACACACCATCCTTTGTAACTACTGTCTATACTGTCTATACACACCATCCTGTTTAACTACTGTCTATACTGTCTATACACACCATCCTATATAACTACTGTCTATACTGTCTATACACACCATCCTGGTATAACTACTGTCTATACTGTCTATACACACCATCCTTTGTAACTACTGTCTATACTGTCTATACACACCATCCTGTTTAACTACTGTCTATACTGTCTATACACACCATCCTATATAACTACTGTCTATACTGTCTATACACACCATCCTGTTTAACTACTGTCTATACTGTCTATACACACCATCCTGTTATAACTACTGTCTATACTGTCTATACACACCATCCTATATAACTACTGTCTATACTGTCTATACACACCATCCTGTTATAACTACTGTCTATACACACCATCCTATATAACTACTGTCTATACAAACAGTCCTATATAACTACTGTCTATACACACCATCCTATATAACTACTGTCTATACACACCATCGTATATAACTACTGTCTATACACACACCAACCTATATAACTACTGTCTATACACACCATCCAATATAACTACTGTCTATGCACACATTCCTATATAACTACTGTCTTTTCACACCATCCTGTATAACTACTGTCTATAAACACCATCCTATATAACTACTGTCAATACACACCATCCTATATAACTACTGTCTATACACACCATCCCATATAACTACTGTCTATACACACCATCCTATTATAACTACTGTCTATACACACCATCCTATTATAACTACTGTCTACACACACCATCCTATATAACTACTGTCTATACACACCATGCTATATAACTACTGTCTATACACACCATCCTGTATAACTACTGTCTATACAGTCTATACACACCATCGTATATAACTACTGTCTATACACACCATCCTATATAACTACTGTCTATACACACACCAACCTATATAACTACTGTCTATACACACCATCCTGTATAACTACTGTCTATACACACCATCCAATATAACTACAGTCTATACACACCATCGTATATAACTACTGTCTATACACACACCAACCTATATAACTACTGTCTATACACACCATCCTGTATAACTACTGTCTATACACACCATCCAATATAACTACTGTCTATACACACCATCCTATATAACTACTGTCTATACACACCATCCTATATAACTACTGTCTATACACACCATCCTATATAACTACTGTCTATACACACCATCCTATATAACTACTGTCTATACACACCATCCAATATAACTACTGTCTATACACACCATCATATATAACTACTGTCTATACACACACCAACCTTTATAACTACTGTCTATACACACCATCCAATATAACTACTGTCTATGCACACATTCCTATATAACTATTGTCTATACACACCATCCAATATAACTACTGTCTATACTGTCTATACACACCATCCTATATAACTACTGTCTATACACATCATCCTATATAACTACTGTCTATACTGTCTATACACACCATCCTATATAACTACTGTCTATACACACCATGCTATATAACTACTGTCTATACACACCATCCTATATAACTACTGTCTATACACACCATGCTATATAACTACTGTCTATACACACCATCCTATAAAACTACTGTCTATACTGTCTATACACACCATCCTATATAACTACTGTCTATACACACCATGCTATATAACTACTGTCTATACACACCATCCTATATAACTACTGTCTATACACACCATCCTGTTTAACTCCTGTCTATGCACACATTCCTATATAACTACTGTCTATACACACCATCCTATAAAACTACTGTCTACACACACCATCATATGTAACTACTGTCTATACACACCATCCTGTTTAACTAGTGTCTATAATGTCTATACACACCATCCTATATAACTACTGTCTATACACACCATCCTATATAACTACTGTCTATACACACCATCCTATTAACTACTGTCTATACTGTCTATACACACCATCCTGTTTAACTACTGTCTATACTGTCTATACACACCATCCTGTTTAACTACTGTCTATACTGTCTATAACTACTGTCTATACTGTCTATAACTACTGTCTATACACACCATCCTATATAACTACTGTCTATACTGTCTATAACTACTGTCTATACACACCATCCTGTTTAACTACTGTCTATACTGTCTATAACTACTGTCTATACACACCATCCTGTTTAACTACTGTCTATACTGTCTATAACTACTGTCTATACTGTCTATAACTACTGTCTATACTGTCTATAACTACTGTCTATACTGTCTATAACTACTGTCTATACTGTCTATAACTACTGTCTATACTGTCTATGCACACCATCCTATATAACTACTGTTTATACTGTCTATACACACCATCCTGTTTAACTACTGTCTATACACACCATCCTGTTTAACTACTGTCTATACTGTCTATAACTACTGTCTATACTGTCTATGCACACCATCCTGTTTAACTACTGTCTATACTGTCTATAACTACTGTCTATACTGTCTATGCACACCATCCTGTTTAACTACTGTCTATACTGTCTATACACACCATCCTGTTTAACTACTGTCTATACTGTCTATAACTACTGTCTATACTGTCTATAACTACTGTCTATACTGTCTATAACTACTGTCTATACTGTCTATAACTACTGTCTATACTGTCTATAACTACTGTCTATACTGTCTATGCACACCATCATATAGATGTATATTCTGGACTTTGACATTGCTCCTATTTCTTAATGTATTTATTTGATCTGTTTTGAATATGTGTGTATTGTTAGGTATTACAGCACTGTTGGAGGTAGGAACATTTCACTGCACCTGATATAACATCTGCTAATCTGTGTACCAATAAACTTCACTTTGATTTCAGAAGTTCCTCAAAGGGAAGAACATTCAGTGTAGCTCCTTACTGATCATATTCACACACACTGATCACACACTGATCACACACTGATCACACACACACACTAATCACACACTGATCACACACTGATCACACACACACACTGATCACACACTGATCACACACACACACACTGATCACACACACACACACACACTGATCACACACTGATCACACACACACACTAATCACACACTGATCACACACTGATCACACACTGATTACACACACACACACACTGATCACACACTGATCACACACACACACTGATCACACACTGATCACACACACCGATCACACACACACACTGATCACAAACACACACTGATCACACACACTGATCACACACACACACTGATCACACAAACTGATCACATACACACACTGATCACACACTGATCACACACACACACTGATCACAAACACACACTGATCACAAACACACACTGATCACACACACTGATCACACACACTGATCACACACTGATCACACACTGATCACACACACACACTGATCATATTCACACACACTGATCGCATACACACACTGATCACACACACACACTGATCACACACACTGATCACACACACACACTGATCACAAACACACACTGATCACAAACACACACTGATCACACACACTGATCACACACACTGATCACACACTGATCACACACTGATCACACACTGATCACACACACACACTGTTCTGCTGCTGTTCCGCTGCTGTTCTCCTGCTGTTCAGTAGCTGTTCTCCTGCTGTTCTCCTGCTGTTCTGCTGCTGTTCTGCTGCTGTTCTCTTGCTGTTCTCCTGCTGTTCTGCTGCTGTTCTGCTGCTGTTCTCCTGCTGTTCTCCTGGTGTTCTGCTGCTGTTCTGCTGCTGTTCTCCTGCTGTTCAGTAGTTGATCTCCTGCTGTTCAGTAGTTGTTATGCTACTGTTCTGTAGCTGTTCACCTGCTGTTCTCCTGCTGTTCAGTAGCTGTTCTCCTGCTGTTCTCCTGCTGTTCTCCTGCTGTTCTCCTGCTGTTCTGCTGCTGTTCTCCTGCTGTTCTGCTGCTGTTCTGCAGCTGTTCTCCTGCTGTTCTGCTGCTGTTCTGCTGCTGTTCAGTAGCTGTTCTCCTGCTGTTCTCCTGCTGTTCTCCTGCTGTTCTGCTACTGTTCTCCTGCTGTTCAGTAGCTGTTCTCCTGCTGTTCTCCTGCTGTTCTCCTGCTGTTCTGCTGCTGTTCTGCTGCTGTTCTCCTGCTGTTCTCCTGATGTTCTCCTGCTGTTCTGCTGCTGTTCTGTAGCTGTTCTCCTGCGGTTCTCCTGCTGTTCTGTAGCTGTTCTCCTGCTGTTCTCCTGCTGTTCAGTAGTTGTTCTCCTGCTATTCTGTAGCTGTTCTCCTGTTGTTCAGTAGCTGTTCTCCTGCTGTTCTGCTGCTGTTCTCCTACTGTTCTGGAGCTGTTCTCCTGCTGTTCAGTAGCTGTTCTCCTGCTGTTCAGTAGCTGTTCTCCTGGTGTTCTCCTGCTGTTCTCCTGCTGTTCTGCTGCTGTTCTCCTGCTGTTCAGTAGCTGTTCTGCTGTTCTCCTACTGTTCTCCTGCTGTTCTGCTGCTGTTCCACTGCTGTTCTCATGCTGTTCAGTAGCTGTTCTCCTGCTGTTCAGTAGCCGTTCTCCTGCTGTTCTCCTGCTGTTCTGCTGCTGTTCTCTTGCTGTTCTCCTGCTGTTCTGCTGCTGTTCTCCTGCTGTTCTCCTGCTGTTCTGCTGCTGTTCTCCTGCTGTTCTGCTGCTGTTCTCCTGCTGTTCTGCTGCTGTTCTCCTGCTGTTCTCCTGCTGTTCAGTAGCTGTTCTCCTGCTGTTCAGTAGCTGTTCTCCTGCTGTTCTCCTGCTTTTCTGCTGCTGTTCTGCTGCTGTTCTGTAGCTGTTCTCCTGCGGTTCTCCTGCTGTTCTGTAGCTGTTCTCCTGCTGTTCTCCTGCTGTTCAGTAGTTGTTCTCCTGCTATTCTGTAGCTGTTCTCCTGTTGTTCAGTAGCTGTTCTCCTGCTGTTCTCCTGCTGTTCTGCTGCTGTTCTCCTGCTGTTCTCCTACTGTTCTGGAGCTGTTCTCCTGCTGTTCAGTAGCTGTTCTCCTGCTGTTCAGTAGCTGTTCTCCTGGTGTTCTCCTGCTGTTCTGCTGCTGTTCTCCTGCTGTTCTGCTGCTGTTCTCCTGCTGTTCAGTAGCTGTTCTCCTGCTGTTCTCCTGCTGTTCTGCTGCTGTTCTGCTGCTGTTCTGCTGCTGTTCTCCTGCTGTTCTCCTGGTGTTCTCCTGGTGTTCTGCTGCTGTTCTCCTGGTGTTCTCCTGGTGTTCTCCTGCTGTTCTCCTGCTGTTCTCCTGCTGTTCTGCTGCTGTTCTCCTGCTGTTCAGTAGCTGTTCTGCTGTTCTCCTACTGTTCTCCTGCTGTTCTGCTGCTGTTCCACTGCTGTTCTGCTGCTGTTCAGTAGCTGTTCTCCTGCTGTTCAGTAGCCGTTCTCCTGCTGTTCTCCTGCTGTTCTGCTGCTGTTCTCTTGCTGTTCTCCTGCTGTTCTGCTGCTGTTCTGCTGCTGTTCTCCTGCTGTTCTCCTGCTGTTCTGCTGCTGTTCTCCTGCTGTTCTCCTGCTGTTCTCCTGCTTTTCTGCTGCTGTTCTGCTGCTGTTCTGTAGCTGTTCTCCTGCGGTTCTCCTGCTGTTCTGTAGCTGTTCTCCTGCTGTTCTCCTGTTGTTCAGTAGCTGTTCTCCTGCTGTTCTCCTGCTGTTCTGCTGCTGTTCTCCTGCTGTTCTCCTGCTGTTCTCCTACTGTTCTGGAGCTGTTCTCCTGCTGTTCAGTAGCTGTTCTCCTGGTGTTCTCCTGCTGTTCTGCTGCTGTTCTCCTGCTGTTCTGCTGCTGTTCTCCTGCTGTTCTGTAGCTATTCTCCTGCTGTTCTCCTGCTGTTCAGTAGCTGTTCTGCTGCTGTTCTCCTGCTGTTCAGAAGCTGTTCTCCTGCTGTTCTCCTGCTGTTCAGTAGCTGTTCTCCTGCTGTTCAGTAGCTGTTCAGTAGCTGTTCTCCTGCTGTTCTCCTGCTGTTCTCCTGCTGTTCTGCTGCTGTTCTGCTGCTGTTCCACTGCTGTTCTCCTGCTGTTCTGCAGCTGTTCTGCTGCTGTTCAGTAGCTGTTCTCCTGCTGTTCTCCTGCTGTTCAGTAGCTGTTCTCCTGCTGTTCTCCTGCTGTTCTGCTGCTGTTCTGCTGCTGTTCCACTGCTTTTCTCCTGCTGTTCCAGTTCTGCTCTGCTGCTGTTCTGCTGCTGTTCTCCTGCTGTTCTGCTGCTGTTCTATAGCAGTGTACTAAACACCCAAAGGGAAGGAATTGAATACTATAGAAGCGATGCTTTTATTATGTGGACTAGAATCCGATCAGGAGAGACCTACTGTATGAAATTTAGCATAACGTAGAGGACACACACACACACACACACACACACACACACACACACACACAGCCGAGTTTGGAGACGGAACACGGCTTCCGCAGGATGCCTCCAATATTGCCCGCCGTGAAGCAGTCTCCTTGGCAACGGTCGGTCGTTTCCTGGGTAACCCCAGCTACGGTTGCCATGGCACTACTGTTTCCTGGGTAACCTTCCAGATGGCCTGGGACTTGGAGGTAACCAGCCTCAACATTTTAATGTCCCCTCTCGTATAGTCTCACAGAGGGGAGACAGTTCTACACCTCTATCCATCGAGAAACAGGAGACAATAGAGGAGGACTGATAACACACAGCTTGCTGCTCACTCAAGGCTATTAGATGGCTTTCAGTGATACGGAGAAAAACAATGTAGTGACATACATTCTTGAAGCAAAAGACAGACAGCAAACTGCTGAGAGAAGAGACAAACAGAGAACTGCTGGAGAGAAGAGACAAACAGAGAACTGCTGGAGAGAAGAGACAGACAGAGAACTGCTGGAGAGAAGAGACAGAGAGAACTGCTGGAGAGAAGAGACAAACAGAGAACTGCTGGAGAGAAGAGACAAACAGAGAACTGCTGGAGAGAAGAAACAGACAGAGAACTGCTGGAGAGAAGAGACAGACAGAGAACTGCTGACTGTTTGCTGCTAACACAAGAGGTCTTTAGTGAAATGTTTACTGATTCAAATCAAACAATGCTACATGTCCTCAGCCTCTAATAAGGACTGTGTTACCAACACCCTGTTTGTTGTTACGTCAGACATGTCCTCAGCCTCTAATAAGGACTGTGTTACCAACACCCTGTTTGTTGTAGCGTCAGACATGTCCTCAGCCTCTAATAAGGACTGTGTTACCAACACCCTGTTTGTTGCTACGTCAGACATGTCCTCAGCCTCTAATAAGGACTGTGTTACCAACACCCTGTTTGTTGTTACATCAGACATGTCCTCAGCCTCTAATAAGGACTGTGTTACCAACACCCTGTGTGTTGTTATATCAGACATGTGCTCAGCCTCTAATAAGGACTGTGTTACCAACACCCTGTTTGTTGTCACATCAGACATGTCCTCAGCCTCTAATAAGGACTGTGTTATCAACACCTTGTTTGTTGTAGCGTCAGACATGTCCTCAGCCTCTAATAAGGACTGTGTTACCAACACCCTGTTTGTTGTTATATCAGACATGTCCTCAGCCTCTAATAAGGACTGTGTTACCAACACCCTGTTTGTTGCTACGTCAGACATGTCCTCAGCCTCTAATAAGGACTGTGTTACCAACACCCTGTTTGTTGTTACATCAGACATGTCCTCAGCCTCTAATAAGGACTGTGTTACCAACACCCTGTTTGTTGTTACGTCAGACATGTCCTCAGCCTCTAATAAGGACTGTGTTACCAACACCCTGTTTGTTGCTACGTCAGACATGTCCTCAGCCTCTAATAAGGACTGTGTTACCAACACCCTGTTTGTTGTTACATCAGACATGTCCTCAGCCTCTAATAAGGACTGTGTTACCAACACCCTGTGTGTTGTTATATCAGACATGTGCTCAGCCTCTAATAAGGACTGTGTTACCAACACCCTGTTTGTTGTCACATCAGACATGTCCTCAGCCTCTAATAAGGACTGTGTTATCAACACCTTGTTTGTTGTAGCGTCAGACATGTCCTCAGCCTCTAATAAGGACTGTGTTACCAACACCCTGTTTGTTGTTATATCAGACATGTCCTCAGCCTCTAATAAGGACTGTGTTACCAACACCCTGTTTGTTGTAGCGTCAGACATGTCCTCAGCCTCTAATAAGGACTGTGTTACCAACACCCTGTTTGTTGTTACATCAGACATGTCCTCAGCCTCTAATAAGGACTGTGTTACCAACACCCTGTTTGTTGCTACGTCAGACATGTCCTCAGCCTCTAATAAGGACTGTGTTACCAACACCCTGTTTGTTGTTACATCAGACATGTCCTCAGCCTCTAATAAGGACTGTGTTACCAACACCCTGTGTGTTGTTATATCAGACATGTGCTCAGCCTCTAATAAGGACTGTGTTACCAACACCCTGTTTGTTGTCACATCAGACATGTCCTCAGCCTCTAATAAGGACTGTGTTATCAACACCTTGTTTGTTGTAGCGTCAGACATGTCCTCAGCCTCTAATAAGGACTGTGTTACCAACACCCTGTTTGTTGTTATATCAGACATGTCCTCAGCCTCTAATAAGGACTGTGTTACCAACACCCTGTTTGTTGTTACGTCAGACATGTCCTCAGCCTCTAATAAGGACTGTGTTACCAACACCCTGTTTGTTGTTACATCAGACATGTCCTCAGCCTCTAATAAGGACTGTGTTACCAACACCCTGTTTGTTGTTACGTCAGACATGTCCTCAGCCTCTAATAAGGACTGTGTTACCAACACCCTGTTTGTTGTTACATCAGACATGTCCTCAGCCTCTAATAAGGACTGTGTTACCAACACCCTGTTTGTTGTTATATCAGACATGTCCTCAGCCTCTAATAAGGACTGTGTTACCAACACCCTGTTTGTTGTTACATCAGACATGTCCTCAGCCTCTAATAAGGACTGTGTTATCAACACCCTGTTTGTTGTTACATCAGACATGTCCTCAGCCTCTAATAAGGACTGTGTTATCAACACCCTGTTTGTTGTTACATCAGACATGTCCTCAGCCTCTAATAAGGACTGTGTTACCAACACCCTGTTTGTTGTAGCGTCAGACATGTCCTCAGCCTCTAATAAGGACTGTGTTACCAACACCTTGTTTGTTGTTACATCAGACATGTCCTCAGCCTCTAATAAGGACTGTGTTACCAACACCCTGTTTGTTGTAGCGTCAGACATGTCCTCAGCCTCTAATAAGGACTGTGTTACCAACACCCTGTTTGTTGTTACATCAGACATGTCCCCAGCCTCTAATAAGGACTGTGTTACCAACACGCTGCGTGGTGCCTCAACACCCAGACCCATTCACACCCCTCCAGGGGAGGGACAATGACAGTGACATTGAGTTGAACAAGCATTACCAAAGAATTACATCATGTCAAACCCCAGGACATGAAGAGATGTTAGAAGACTTTCTCTCACAGAGACACAGTTGAAGCTCAAAGACTGACAGGTAGACAGACAGGCAGACAGGTAGACAGAGACAGTCAGCTAGACAGACAGACAGCGACAGGTAGAAAGAGACAGACAGGTAGACAGAGACAGACAGTCAGCTAGACAGACAGACAGTGACAGGTAGAAAGAGACAGACAGAGAGACAGACAGTCAGCTAGACAGACAGACAGACAGGTAGAAAGAGACAGACAGTCAGCTAGACAGAAAGACAGACAGACAGGTAGAAAGAGACAGACAGGTAGACAGAGACAGACAGTCAGCTAGACAGACAGCGACAGGTAGAAAGAGACAGACAGGTAGACAGAGACAGACAGTCAGCTAGACAGACAGACAGTGACAGGTATAAAGAGACAGACAGAGAGACAGACAGTCAGCTAGACAGACAGACAGACAGGTAGAAAGAGACAGACAGTCAGCTAGACAGAAAGACAGACAGACAGGTAGACAGAGACAGACAGTCAGACAGGTAGACAGGTAGACAGAGACAGACAGACATTCAGGCAGCCATCACCACCTAGTGTGATTCTCCAGACAGTATCATGATGGATGAGAGCAGCTTTCTCCTGGTTACCTTCCTGTCCTCCCAGTCCATGATGGTCATCAAGCTGCTGGTGTCGACCGTTAGATCTCATTACACCAATAGATGTGATAGTGTTTAGTAGTGTGTCTATGTGGTGGTGTGTCTATGTGATAGTGTGTCTATGTGATAGTGTGTAGTAGTGTGTCTATGTGGTGGTGTGTCTATGTGATGGTGTGTCTATGTGATAGTGTGTCTATGTGGTGGTGTATCTATGTGATAGTGTGTAGTAGTGTGTCTCTGTGGTGGTGTGTCTATGTGATAGTGTGTAGTAGCATATTGTTGTATCAATTGAAGGTACATTTACATTTTACATTTTAGTAATTTAGCTAAATTATAATACTACTCTTAGTAACTCTTATCCAGAGCGAATTCCAGTCAGTGTGCATTCATATTACGAGGTAAAACAACCACATATCTCAGGTGTAGTATCTCAGGTGTAGTAAGAACCACATATCTCAGGTGTAGTATGAACCACATATCTCAGGTGTAGTAAGAACCACATATCTCAGGTGTAGTAATAACCACATATCTCAGGTGTACTATCTCAGGTGTAGTATGAACCACATATCTCAGGTGTAGTTAGAACCACATATCTCAGGTGTAGTAAGAACCACATATCTCAGGTGTAGTAAGAACCACATATCTCAGGTGTAGTAAGAACCACATATCTCAGGTGTAGTAAGAACCACATATCTCAGGTGTAGTATGAACCACATATCTCAGGTGTAGTAAGAACCACATATCTCAGGTGTAGTAATAACCACATATCTCAGGTGTAGTATCTCAGGTGTAGTATGAACCACATATCTCAGGTGTAGTATGAACCACATATCTCAGGTGTAGTATCTCAGGTTTAGTATGAACCACATATCTCAGGTGTAGTATGAACCACATATCTCAGGTGTAGTAAGAACCACATATCTCAGGTGTAGTATGAACCACATATCTCAGGTGTAGTATGAACCCCATATCTCAGGTGTAGTATCTCAGGTTTAGTATGAACCACATATCTCAGGTGTAGTATGAACCACATATCTCAGGTGTAGTATGAACCACATATCTCAGGTGTAGTAAGAACCACATATCTCAGGTGTAGTATGAACCCCATATCTCAGGTGTAGTATCTCAGGTTTAGTATGAACCACATATCTCAGGTGTAGTATGAAGCACATATCTCAGGTGTAGTAAGAACCACATATCTCAGGTTTAGTATGAACCACATATCTCAGGTGTAGTATGAACCACATATCTCAGGTGTAGTAAGAACCACATATCTCAGGTGTAGTAATAACCACATATCTCAGGTGTAGTATCTCAGGTGTAGTATGAACCACATATCTCAGGTGTACTCGACCCAACACACTGTACTCTACCCCACACACCGGACTCGACCCAACACACTGTACTCTACCCCACACACTGGACTCTACCCCACACACTGGACTCTATCCACACACTGGACTCTATCCACACACTGGACTCTACCACACACTGGACTCTACCCACACACTGGACTCTACCCACACACTGGACTCTACCCCACACACTGGACTGTACCCCACACACTGGACTCTACCCCACACACTAGACTCTGCCCACACAATGGACTCTACCCCACACACTAGACTCTATCCACACACTGGACACTACCACACACTGGACTCTACCCACACACTGGACTCTACCCCACACACTGGACTCTACCCACACACTGGACTCTACCCCACACACTGGACACTACCCCACACACTAGACTCTGCCCACACACTGGACTCTACCCCACACACTAGACTCTATCCACACACTGGACTCTACAACACACTGGACTCTAACCAACACACTGGAGTCTACAAACACACTGGACTCTACCACACACTGGACTCTAACCAACACACTGGAGTCTACACACACACTGGACTCTACACACACTGGACTCTACACACACTGGACTCTACACACACTGGACTCTACCACACACTGGACTCTACCACACACTGGACTCTACAACACACTGGACTCTAACCAACACACTGGAGTCTACACACACACTGGACTCTACCACACACTGGACTCTACCCACACACTGGACTCTACCCACACACTGGACTCTACCCCACACACTGGACTCTACCCCACACACTGGACTCTACCCCACACACTAGACTCTGCCCACACAATGGACTCTACCCCACACACTAGACTCTATCCACACACTGGACACTACCACACACTGGACTCTACCCACACACTGGACTCTACCCCACACACTGGACTCTACCCACACACTGGACTCTACCCCACACACTGGACTCTACCCCACACACTAGACTCTGCCCACACACTGGACTCTAGCCCACACACTAGACTCTATCCACACACTGGACACTACCACACACTGGACTCTACCCACACACTGGACTCTACCCCACACACTGGACTCTAACCAACACACTGGACTCTACACACACTGGACTCTACACACACTGGACTCTACCACACACTGGACTCTACCACACACTGGACTCTACAACACACTGGACTCTAACCAACACACTGGAGTCTACACACACACTGGACTCTACCACACACTGGACTCTACACACACTGGACTCTACCACACACTGGACTCTACCACACACTGGACTCTACCACACACTGGACTCTACACACACTGGACTCTACCACACACTGGACTCTACCACACACTGGACTCTACAACACACTGGACTCTAACCAACACACTGGAGTCTACACACACACTGGACTCTACCCCACACACTAGACTCTACCCAACACACCGGACTCTACCCCACACACCAGACTCTACACCACACACCGGACTCTACCCCACACGCCGTACTCGACCCAACACACTGTACTCTACCCCACACACTGGACTCTACCCCACACCCTGGACTCTACCCCATACACTAGACTCTACCCCACACACTAGACTCTACCCACACACTGGACACTACCCACACACTGGACTCTACCCACACACTGGACTCTACCCACACACTGGACACTACCCACACACTGGACTCTACCCACGCACTGGATTCTACCCACGCACTGGACTCTACCCACACACTGGACTCACACACACACACTGGACTCTACCCAACACACTGGACTCTACCCACACACTGGACTGTACCCACACACTCAGACATACTACACTGACACTCCAACACACACTTGGTACCGGTGCTCCTGAACAGTGACTTGGTACCGGTGCTCCTGAACAGTGACTTGGTACCGGTGCTCCTGAACAGTGACTTGGTACCGGTGCTCCTGAACAGTGACTTGGTACCGGTGCTCCTGAACAGTGACTTGGTACCGGTGCTCCTGAACAGTGACTTGGTACCGGTACTCCTGAACAGTGACTTGGTACCGGTACTCCTGAACAGTGACTTGGTACCGGTGCTCCTGAACAGTGACTTGGTACCGGTGCTCCTGAACAGTGACTTGGTACCGGTACTCCTGAACAGTGACTTGGTACCGGTGCTCCTGAACAGTGACTTGGTACCGGTGCTCCTGAACAGTGACTTGGTACCGGTACTCCTGAACAGTGACTTGGTACCGGTACTCCTGAACAGTGACTTGGTACCGGTACTCCTGAACAGTGACTTGGTACCGGTGCTCCTGAACAGTGACTTGGTACCGGTACTCCTGAACAGTGACTTGGTACCGGTACTCCTGAACAGTGACTTGGTACCGCTACTCTGTCTTCAGGCTCAGACCAGCAATAAGAACACTGATTTTACTGTCTCTGTCTGGGAGTCAAGCATGAATGAATAAGAGATACTACTACCGAAGAGAAGATATTAACATAACGGAACATTTTGAGAGTAGAGAAGATGTCAGAGAGGAGGAGATCTGAGGAGGGGGGGGGGGTCAGAGAGGAGGAGATGAGAGGAGAGGGGGGGTCAGAGAGGAGGAGATGAGAGGAGAGGGGGGGTCAGAGAGGAAGAGATCTGAGGAGAGGGGGGGTCAGAGAGGAGGAGATGAGAGGAGAAGTGGGGTCAGAGAGGAGGAGATGAGAGGAGAAGTGGGGTCAGAGAGGAGGAGATGAGAGGAGAGGGGGGGTCAGAGAGGAGGAGATGAGAGGAGAGGGGGGTCAGAGAGGAAGAGATCTGAGGAGAGGGGGGGTCAGAGAGGAGGAGATGAGAGGAGAGGGGGGGTCAGAGAGGAGGAGATGAGAGGAGAGGTGGGTCAGAGAGGAGGAGATGAGAGGAGAGGGGGGTCAGAGAGGAGGAGATGAGAGGAGAGGTGGGGTCAGAGAGGAGGAGATGAGAGGAGAGGTGTGGTCAGAGAGAAGGAGATGAGAGGAGAGGTGGGGTCAGAGAGGAGGAGATGAGAGGAGAGGTGTGGTCAGAGAGAAGGAGATGAGAGGAGAGGTGGGGTCAGAGAGGAGGAGATGAGAGGAGAGGGGGGGTCAGAGAGGAGGAGATGAGAAGAGAGGTGGGGTCAGAGAGAAGGAGATGAGAGGAGAGGTGGGGTCAGAGAGGAGGAGATGAGAGGAGAGGTGGGGTCAGAGAGGAGACGGGGGTCAGAGAGGAGGGGATGAGAGGAGAGGGGAGGGTGATAGGAGGACGGCGGATGAAAAGAAATTGAGAGAGAGAGAGGGGGGGATGACAGGAAGAGAGGAGAGGTGGATGAGAGGAGGGGAGGAGAGAGTGAATACCTGCTAAGTCTGTACGCACACACACACACATACACACGCACACACACACACACACACACACGCACACACACACACACACACACACACACACACACACACACACACACACACACACACACACACACACTACACACACACTACACACACACACACACACACACACACACACACACACACACACACAGACACACACACACACACACACACACACAGGGAGGGTATAAATCTGCAGCAACTACTCTATCTGTCTTGTTTTCTCCCCCTCCCCACCAGGAAGTCCAGAATAAATTCGACCTCCCTATCCTGGATCATTTGTTCCAACTTTCCCCTCTATTCATCCCATCAAAATGTCAACGCCAGAGAAGAGGTAGAAGGAGTGGGGCCCTAGTCAGACTCAGGCGGCGTGCACACTATCTACAGCTTCTGAGTATATTACTCACTAACGTTCAGTCCCTGGGCAATAAAGTAGACGAGCTCAGGACGAGGATCTCCTTCCGGAAACATCAGGGACTGTAATATACTCTGTTTTACGGAATCATGGCTCTCTCAGGATATCTTGCCCCGGACCAATCAGCCAGCGGGGTTCTCCGTCCATGTATATTCTCCCCCAGGCCAACACCACGGCGGCTCTCAAGGAACTACACTGGACTATGAAGGCGCAAACCACCGCATTTAACATGGCTAGGTGACTGGGAATATGGACATGTACAAACAGACCAGCTATGCCCTCCGTAAGGCAATCAAAGGGACAACGAGGGTCCCAGACCACTTTAGCCTGATTAACGGTTTGAAAAAGGTTCATGGTACAATGTTTTCTAATCGCTGGGTTGAAGGGAACTGAGTTTATGTCTCGAAGGCGGGTTTTGTTTAGGACATGTATCAAGAGTTTGCATTAAAGTGAGATTATCTGCAGATTGCTAATTCTCTTGAAAAGCCATGTTAGCGACAGAGGTTAATGCTAACATACACAGAATGTCTCTCTATGAACCAGATAATATAGGCTCCTCAAAAATAGATTATTTCAATCATTCATGTTCCACCATTCATCAATGGTTTCGGTCTGGATGGCTCATTAGGGGGACTTTTCTCCACTTCTCCCTGAATTAAATCCTCCATATCAGCCTTCTTTTTTTGCAGGTGTCCTAACTCCAGACTCTGATGTGGAGCATGGTAACCTGGGACGCTTGGTACCCTGGGCTGCTTGGGTGTTTGACTCTAAGGGGGAGCTTGGTACCCTGGGCTGCTTGGGTGTTTGACTCTAATGGGGAGCTTGGTACCCTGGGCTGCTTGGGTGTTTGACTCTAATGGGGAGCTTGGTACCCTGGGCTGCTTGGTACCCTGGGCTGCTTGGTACCCTGGGCTGCTTGGGTGTTTGACTCTAATGGGTCGCTTGGTACCCTGGGCTGCTTGGTACCCTGGGCTGCTTGGGTGTTTGACTCTTATGGGGAGCTTGATACCCTGGGCTGCTTGGGTGTTTGACTCTAATGGGGAGCTTGGTACCCTGGGCCGCTTGGTACCCTGGGCTGCTTGGTAACCTGGGCTGCTTGGGTGTTTGACTCTAATGGGGAGCTTGGTACCCTGGGCTGCTTGGTACCCTGGGCTGCTTGGGTGTTTGACTCTAATGGGGAGCTTGGTACCCTGGGCTGCTTGGTACCCTGGGCTGCTTGGGTGTTTGACTCTAATGGGGAGCTTGGTAACCTGGGCTGCTTGGGTGTTTGACTCTAATGGGGAGCTTGGTACCCTGGGCTGCTTGGTACCCTGGGCTGCTTGGGTGTTTGTTGATTCTGGATTGTTTGTATGAAGGGGTCAGTACCAACCTTCTCACATATAGTTTACATTACAATGTTACAACTCCTATACCTCCTCACATATAGTTTACATTACAATGTTACAACTCCTATACCTCCTCACATATAGTTTACATTACAATGTTACAACTCCTATACCTCCTCACATATAGTTTACATTACAATGTTACAACTCCTATACCTCCTCACATATAGTTTACATTACAATGTTACAACTCCTATACCTCCTCACATATAGTTTACATTACAATGTTACAACTCCTATACCTCATATATAGTTTACATTACAATGTTACAACTCCTATACACAGTACCAGTCAAAAGTTTGGACACACCTACTCATTCAAAGGTTTTCTTTATTTGTACTATTTTCTACATTGTAGAATAGTAGTGAAGACATCAAAACTATGAAATAACACGTATGTAGTGAACAAAAAAAAGTGTTAAACAAATCCAAATATATTTTATTTTTTGTGATTCTTCAAAGTAGGCCTTGATGACAGTTTTGCACACAAAATAAAGAAAACTCCTTGAATGAGGAGGTGTGTCCATTGACTGGTTCTCTATATTATTCTGTTTTATGTGTTCTTATATGTACAGTATTCAAACTGTTCATACACACAGTTCAATCAGAAAGTATTCAGACCCTTTGACTTTTCACACATTTTGTTACGTTACATTTTTTTTTTTAAATGGATGCAATATTTATCTCATTAATCATTAATCGTTAATGCCAAAAGAGAAATAGGTTTTTAGACATTTTTGTTAATTTATTGAAAATAATAATAATAATAATAATAATAATAATAATAATAATAATAATATGTACATCAGTATTCAGACCCTTTTTCTGAGTCTCGAAATTGAGCTCAGGTGCTTCCTGATTCCATTATTCATCCTTGAGATCTTTCGACAACTTGATTGGACTCCACCTGTGGTAAATTCAATTGATTGTACATGATTTGGAAAGACACACATACTGTCATTATAAGGTCTCACAGTTGACAGTGCATGTCAGGTCAAAAACCAAGCCATGAGGTCGAAGGAATTGTCTGTAGAGCTCCGAGACAGGATTGTGTCGAGGCACAGATCTGGGGAAGGGTACCCAAACATGTCTGCAGTATTGAAGGTCCCCAAGAACACAATGGCCTCCATCATTCTTAAATGGAAGAAGTTTGGAACCACCAAGACTCTTCCTAGAGCTAGCCGCCCGGCCAAACTGAGCAATCGAGGGAGAAGGGCCTTGGTCAGGAAGGTGATCAAGAACCCGAGTTCCTCTGTGGAGATGGGAGAACATTCGGAAAACAACCTTCCAGTAAGACACAATCTCTGCAGCAGTCCACCAATCAGGCCTTTATGATAGTGGCCAGACGCAAGCCACTCATCAGTAAAACGTACATGACAGCCCGCTAGGAGTTTGCTAAAAGGCACCTCAAGGACTCTGACCATGAGAAATGCCAAGTGTCATGTCTGAAGAAAACCTTGCACCATCCCTACGGTGAAGCTTGGTGGTGGCAGCATCATGCTGTGGGGATGTTTTTTCATGGCATGGACTAGGAGACTGGTCAGGATCGAGGGAAAGATAAACGGAGAAAAGTACAGAGAGATCCTTGATGAAAACCTGCTCTAGAGCACTCAGGACCTCAGACTGGGTTGAAGGTTCACCTTCCAACAGGACATCGAATCTAAGCACACAGCCAAGACAACTCATGAGTGGCTTCAGGACAAGTCTCTGAATGTCCTTGAGTGGGCCAGCCATAGCCTGGACTTGAACCCGATCGATCGAACATCTCTGGAGAGACCTGAAAATAGCTGTGCAGCAACGCTCCCCATCAAACCTGACAGAGCTTGAGAGGATCTTTAGGGAAGAATGGGAGAGATACTTCTGTTTAGAATTTTTTTATACATTTGCAAACATTTCTAAAAACATGCTTTGCTTTGTCATTATGGGGTACTGTGATGTCATTATGGGGTATTGTGATGTCATTATGGGGTATTGTGATGTCATTATGGGGTATTGTGATGTCATTATGGGGTACTGTGATGTCATTATGGGGTATTGTGATGTCATTATGGGGTATTGTGATGTCATTATGGGGTATTGTGATGTCATTATGGGGTACTGTGTGTGGATTGATGATGGGGGAAAAAATCATCATCCATTTTAGAATAAGTCTGTAACGTAACAAAATGTGGAAAACGTTAACGGGTCTGAATACTTTCCGAATGTGGATCCTGAAATGGAGACCCCCCCCCCCCCAAAAAGGGATCCAAAGTGATTGGATCTTCTTCAAAACTGAAGACGACATTCTATTGAGCCTGAAAAAGCTCAGCCTCAGGTAGCCTAGAGGTTAAGAGTGTTGAGCCAGTAACTGAAAGGTCGCTAGTTTGAATCCCAAGCCGACTAGGTGAACAATCTTTTGATATGCCTTTGAGCAAGGCTCCTAATTGCTCCTGTAAGTCGCTCTGGAAAAGTGCGTCTGCTAAATGTAAAGAAATAAATCGTAAAGACCTCTCCATCACGGTTAACTCCGCCCTCCAGAGGTTCCATCACGGTTAACTCCGCCCTCCAGACGTTCCATCACGGTTAACTCCGCCCTCCAGACGTTCCATCACGGTTAACTCCGCCCTCCAGACGTTCCATCACGGTTAACTCCGCCCTCCAGACGTTCCTTGGGACAGCAAAGTTCGAGCCTGGGTGAATTACAATCTGCATATAACAGCAAAGGGGAGAAGCAAACCACTGTGCTCCTGCGCCTCCTGCTGGTGGCAACAAGCATAAGGAAGTCCCAATGGAAATCATTGGAGGATTCAGCCCTGAATAATAGTGGATTACAAACATATACAGTCAATGATTGTAACAATACCATCTAAACCATGTTTTATAAATACAATGTGATCCCACAACCTTATGGGCAGGCACAACTATAATATAGAAAATAAACTTTCATACTTTGGTTTCTGTGCGTTTTCAAACTGTGTACATCACAAATGATGAACCTACGACAGTCTCTGCCATCTCAATCTAATCTCAAAATAATATGATGTAAGAAACAACCATAAGTAGCCAGAACGTTGCCTAAATGCAATTAGAAAATAATCCATCCCTGCATGTAATGTTTTTGAATATATTAAAATGTAAAAAAAAAACATTTTGCATGATGAAAACACATGTCCATTTTATTAGTTTTAAGTATGGGGTTAAGACATTTATATATGATCACATATTTTAAATGTATGGGTTTAAAACATATGGTATTTGAAAAGACATGTCACGTTGATATATAAGGCTATGCATTACTTTTCCTTATGGGAGAGAAAGAAAGAGCCTCTCCAGATTCCCTATGGTGTGCTGTTCTCTAAGAGACTGTATTTGGGTCTCATCTTGGCCCACTTTTAGCCATGAGGCACCTGGGACAATGAGAGAGGGAGGAGTCTCAGCCCTGAGGCACCTGGGACAATGACAGGAGGAGGAGTCTCAGCCCTGAGGCACCTGGGACAATGAGAGGGGGAGGAATCTCAGCCCTGAGGCACCTGGGACAATGACAGGAGGAGGAGTCTCAGCCCTGAGTTACCTTGGACAATGAAAGGGGGAGGAGTCTCATCCCTGAGGAACCTGGGACAATGAGAAGGGGAGGAGTTTTAGCCCTGAGGCACCTGGGACAATGAGAGGGGGAGGAGTCTCAGCCCTGAGGCACCTGGGACAATGAGAGGGGGAGAAGTCTCAGCCCTGAGGCACCTGGGACAGTGAGAGGGGGAGGAGTCTCTGCCCTGAGGCACCTGGGACAGTGAGAGTGGAAGGAGTCTCAGACCAGGAAGAGAGCCCTGCCCTCTGGGATTGGAGAGATCTGTCACAACAACGTTACATTATGAACTCTTCTTCCCAGTGACTCTTCATATCCACTGGATTTAACATTTAGAAGAAGCTCTTTCCCAGAGCATCTTACAGAGGTGAATACATACATTGTCATAGTGGTCCCCCATTGGAATTAAACCCATGACCCTGGTGTGTCATGCTCTACCAACAGAGCCACACAGGACCTATTCTATTGGGTTTACTGGAGTTAACTGTGTTATCGTGTTGAAGGCCATTTCCGATTGTGGATTAAAAAGTTTATTTGATCATATCTTCTCTCATCTCATTCTTTCTCATACTGTTTCAGTCTACTAATCTGACCAAGCAAAACCAATCTGACCTCATCTCATGTTTCAGTCTACTAATCTGACCAAGCAAAACCAATCTGACCTCATCTCATGTTTCAGTCTACTAATCTGACCAAGCAAAACCAATCTGACCTCACTCATGTTTCAGTCTACTAATCTGACCAAGCAAAACCAATCTGACCTCACTCATGTTTCAGTCTACTAATCTGACCAAGCAAAACCAATCTGACCTCACTCATGTTTCAGTCTACTAATCTGACCAAGCAAAACCAATCTGACCTCACTCATGTTTCAGTCTACTAATCTGACCAAGCCAAACCAATCTGACCTCATCTCATGTTTCAGTCTACTAATCTGACCAAGCCAAACCAATCTGACCTCACTCATGTTTCAGTCTACTAATCTGACCAAGCAAAACCAATCTGACCTCACTCATGTTTCAGTCTACTAATCTGACCAAGCAAAACCAATCTGACCTCACTCATGTTTCAGTCTACTAATCTGACCAAGCAAAACCAATCTGACCTCACTCATGTTTCAGTCTACTAATCTGACCAAGCCAAACCAATCTGACCTCATCTCATGTTTCAGTCTACTAATCTGACCAAGCAAAACCAATCTGACCTCATCTCATGTTTCAGTCTACTAATCTGACCAAGCCAAACCAATATGACCTCACTCATGTTTCAGTCTACTAATCTGACCAAGCCAAACCAATCTGACCTCATCTCATGTTTCAGTCTACTAATCTGACCAAGCCAAACCAATCTGACCTCACTCATGTTTCAGTCTACTAATCTGACCAAGCCAAACCAATCTGACCTCACTCATGTTTCAGTCTACTAATCTGACCAAGCCAAACCAATCTGACCTCATCTCATGTTTCAGTCTACTAATCTGACCAAGCCAAACCAATCTGACCTCACTCATGCTTCAGTCTACTAATCTGACCAAGCCAAACCAATCTGACCTCATCTCATGTTTCAGCATACATATATAAAGAATGTACCAATGAGATTTCAACCTTTTTTCACCCACTCAAAGTGTGTTGAATTCTATTTGCTGTGTTACAAAAGTCATAATGAATTGTGTAAGGTTGACAACACAACCAAAAATCAACATTTAAAGGAGATGTTTCTACTGCTTGGATAGATCCATCTGACCCACTAGCTTAATCCTATTATTTTGCTTCAATTTTTGTTTTAGATGGAGACCCGAATCCAAAATTTAATTTGTTAACTGGTCGAGAAGTTAATAGGCTATTTACAGTATTGCAAAAGTGATATTGAATTGTGTTTGGTTGACAACTCAACCAAATATCAACATTTGAACTAACCTGTACCCCCCCTGTATAGCCTCGGTATTGTTATTTAATTGTGTTACTTTTTATTTTATTTTGTACTCTAGTTTATTTAGTAAATATTTTCTTAACTCTATTTATTAAACTGCATTGTTGGTTAAGGGCTTGTAAGTAACCTTTGTACAGCGCATGTAACAAATAACATTTGATTTACAGGGGGTAGCCTAGTGGTTAGAGTGTTGGACTAGTAACAGAAAGGTTGCTGGATCAAATCCCGGAGCTGACAAAGTAAAAATCTGACATTCTGCCCCTGAACAAGGCAGTTAACCTGCTGTTCCCCTGAACAAGGCAGTTAACCTGCTGTTCCCCTGAACAAGGCAGTTAACCCACTGTTCCCCTGAACAAGGCAGTTAACCTGCTGTTCCCCTGAACAAGGCAGTTAACCTGCTGTTCCCCTGAACAAGGCAGTTAACCTGCTGTTCCCCTGAACAAGGCAGTTAACCTGCTGTTCCTAGGCTGTCATTGAAAATAAGAATTTGTTCTTTACTGACTTGCCTAGTTAAATAAAGGTAAAAAGGTAAAAAATTGGGGAGAACAAGTATTTGATAAACTGCTGATTTTGCAGGTTTTCCTACTTAGAAAGCATGTAGAGGTCTGGAATTTTTATCATAGGTACACTTCAACTGTGAGAGACGGAATCTAAAACAAAAATCCAGAAAATCAAATTGTATGAATTTTAAGTAATTCATTTGCATTTTATTGCATGACATAAGTATTTGATCACCTACCAACCAGTAAGAATTCCGGCTCACAGACCTCTTAGTTTTTCTTTAAGAAGCCCTCCTGTTCTCCACACATTACCTGTATTAACTGCACCTGTTTGAACTCATTACCTGTATAAAGACACATGTCCACACACTCAATCAAACAGACTCCAACCTCTCCACAATGGCCAAGACCAGAGAGCTGTGTAAGGACATCAGGGATAAAATTGTAGACCTGCACAAGGCTGGGATGGGCTACAGGACAATAGGCAAGCAGCTTGGTGAGAAGGCAACAACTGTTGGCGCAATTATTAGAAAATGGAAGAAGTTCAAGATGACGGTCAATCACCCTCGGTCTGGGGCTCCATGCAAGATCTCACCTCGTGGGGCATCAATGATCATGAGGAAGGTGAGGGATCAGCCCAGAACTACACGGCAGGACCTGGTCAATGACCTGAAGAGAGCTGGGACCACAGTCTCAAAGAAAACCATTAGTAACACACTACGCCGTCATGGATTAAAATTCTGCAGCGCATGCAAGGTCCCCCTGCTCAAGCCAGCGCATGTCCAGGCCCGTCTGAAGTTTGCCAATGACCATCTGGATGATCCAGAGGAGGAATGGGAGAAGGTCATGTGGTCTGATGAGACAAAAACTAGAGCTTTTTGGTCTAAACTCCACTCGCCGTGTTTGTAGGAAGAAGAAGGATGAGTACAACCCCAAGAACACTATCCCAACTGATGATGGATGGAGCCATGTATCGCAAGATCTTGGCCAACAACCTCCTTCCCTCAGTAAGAGCATTGAAGATGGGTTGTGGCTGGGTCTTCCAGCATGACAACGACACGAAACACACAGCCTGAGCAACTAAGGACTGGCTCCGTAAGAAGCATCTCAAGGTCCTGGAGTGGCCTAGCTAGTCTCCAGACCTGAACCCAATATACATTTTTGGGATCGAGCTGAAAGTCCGTATTGCCCAGCGACAGCCCCAAAACCTGAAGGATCTGGAGAAGGTCTGTATGGAGCAGTGGGCCAAAATCCCTGCTGCAGTGCGTGCACACCTGGTCAAGAACTACAGGAAACGTATGATCTCTGTAATTGCCAACAAAGGTTTCTGTACCAAATATTAAGTTCTGCTTTTCTGATGTATCAAATACTTATGTCATGCAATAAAATGCTAATTAATAACTTAAAAATCATACAATGTGATTTTCTGGGTTTTGGTTTTAGATTCCGTCTCTCACAGTTGAAGTGTACCTATGATAAAAATTACAGACCTCTACATGCTTTGTAAGTAGGAAAACCTGCAAAATCAGCAGTGTATCCTTCCTGTTTGGCCCTGTCCGGGGGTGTCCTCGGAGTGGGCCACAGTGTCTCCTGACCCCTCCTGTCTCAGCCTCCAGTATTTATGCTGCAGTAGTTTATGTGTCGGGGGGCTAGGGTCAGTTTGTTATATCTGGAGTACTTCTCCTGTCCTATTCGGTGTCCTGTGTGAATCTAAGTGTGCGTTCTCTAATTCTCTCCTTCTCTCTTTCTCTCTCTCGGAGGACCTGAGCCCTAGGACCATGCCCCAGGACTACCTGACATGATGACTCCTTGCTGTCCCTAGTCCACCTGGCTGTGCTGCTGCTCCAGTTTCAACTGTTCTGCCTTATTATTATTCGACCATGCTGATCATTTATGAACATTTGAACATCTTGGCCATGTTCTGTTATAATCTCCACCCGGCACAGCCAGAAGAGGACTGGCCATCCCACATATGCTCTCTCTAATTCTCTCTTTCTTTCTCTCTCTCGGAGGACCTGAGCCCTAGGACCATGCCCCAGGAATACCTGACATGATGACTCCTTGCTGTCCCCAGTCCACCTGACTGTGCTGCTGCTCCAGTTTCAACTATTCTGCCTTATTATTATTCGACCATGCTGGTCATTTATGAACATTTGAACATCTTGACCATGTTTTGTTATAATCTCCACCCGGCACAGCCAGAAGAGGACTGGCCACCCCACATAGCCTGGTTCCTCTCTAGGTTTCTTCCTAGGTTTTGGCCTTTCTAGGGAGTTTTTCCTAGCCACCGTGCTTCTTCACCTGCATTGCTTGCTGTTTGGGGTTTTAGGCTGGGTTTCTGTACAGCACTTTGAGATATCAGCTGATGTACGAAGGGCTATATAAAATAAATTTGATTTGATTTTGATTTGTATCAAATACTCCCCACTGTATATACTTTGTGCAACTGACTAAGTCTGGTTAAGGGTTTCAAGCTTCAAGTCACATCTCCATCTTAACCAAAAATCAAAGTTAAAAGAAAAGGACAAAATAAAATTAAACTTTAAATGTGCTTTACAGTTTTATTTGATTCAGTACCTATTTTTTTTTTTAAACTTAGATTGTTGGTTGAAATTGAGACCTGAATCCAACAGATTCAATACTAACTTGAAGCTTTAAACCCAAGGCCAATATGTATTGTTTATTATTGGTTGAACCCTGGGTTGACTTGAAACAATAGCTGTTGATGGCTTCCCTAATGCTTTATTAGCCTTAATAGTTTCATTGATGATATTTGACTTATATATATACATGGTCACATTTCATTTGCTCTGTTGAACCTACCCTTTGGATGCCTTTACTAGCAACAGTGAATGTATATAGTTATTAAGAGATCTCCCAATTATTCTCACGTAACACACAGGTAGTAAACAGTGACCAATGTCAAAGCTAAGTTAGGCTTGGTTAAAATCCAGCATGGAAGACCAAAGGGATAGCTGTAGATACATCATCTCTCCAGTAGGAGGTGCTGTAGATACATCCTCTCTCCAGTAGGAGGTGCTGTAGAGAGATCAACTCTCCAGGAGGAGGTGCTGTAGATAGATCAACTCTCCAGTAGGAGGTGCTGTAAATACATAATCTCTCCAGTAGGAGGTGCTGTAAATACATCATCTCTCAAGTAGGAGGTTCTGTAGATAGATCAACTCTCCAGTAGGAGGTGCTGTAGAGAGATCAACTCTCCAGTAGATGGTGCTGTAGATACATAAACTCTTCAGTAGGAGGCGCTGTGGATTGATCAACTCTCCAGTAGGAGGTGCTGTAGATACATCATCCCTCCAGTAGGAGGCGCTGTAGATTGATCATCCCTCCAGTAGGAGGTGCTGCCCAGCCTGCTGTTCCCAGTGGATGGTGTGATTGCTCTAAAGGTGTGCATATATTAGGAGGACATTTTGGGACGTTGTTGTTCGTTTTAGACTTCGGTAAGGGCTTTTTCGGTTATTAGGGCAAACAAAAATGTTCTTGAGGCAAGCCGACGTCAACGCCCCTTCGTCAGTGATTGTTCAACAGTAGGGATTCTTCAGTAAAGTGTTTGTTGTCATTGAAAGGGACAGGACTAGTTTTCATTTACTGCACCAATCATCTTAGTTAGATGTAAAATTGCCCGACTAAGATGTCCTCTGCAAAATGAATGACACATTTCTTGAGTTATTTTAGATTCATTCTAATTTGAGGTACGGAGTCTCAAAAGGGACAAGCGGTTCTATTGTCTCTTTTTTCTAATTTTTTCAAGTGAATGTCTTTTAAGGTACGAGCACACTCGTTGGGTTGGCCGACTTTGGCTAGCCGCCAGCTGAACTGATGCCTCAACACAGGCCTGCAGGTGGCAGAACAGTAGTGGTTTAACGACAGATAGACAGATGCTACAAATCACTGCCATGGTTATTGAGAGCCCTGGCTGGCTGGCCCACTCATAGCTCATGCATATATTAAACACACACACTGCTCACGCCTCGGACACATTTACTGCCACGCACACACACACACACACACACACACACACACACACACACACACACACACACACACACAGATGTCCTATACAACAGAGTAAATGTAATGTCGTAGGACAGTAAAAGCAACCATATGGATGTATTTGGCTAGAAGCCGAGGTATTCCACTTATCCTCCTATAGCCAAATAAACCTCCAACTGTCACGCATTCTTTATCATTGCTTGTTATTAATATCCTCTTTAAACAACTCAAGACATAAATAGTTGTCTTTCTTGGCTCAACTAGTCTTTAGTTTTAGTGTTTTGTTTTTAGTTCTGATTTTTAGTTTGTTACCATATACAGGTCATCGTGCCATGGAGGCGTCTCTCTTAGAAACAGCATTAACTTTAGTTCAACTAGTTGACGATGCAGGATAGACATTTTTACAAATTCCAATAATAACTCGGGGGGAACCGTTTCTGCCTATTCATGCGACGCTTCCCCTTTAATGTGAATCTCGAGGAGTGGCGGAGAGCAGAGAGGGGAACGGAACGGCTCTTTGTATGCGCGACAATGTCCAACTGCAGCCTGTGCGTTTTAGCGCCAACCAGCTGAATGGTGGCGAATTGTGAGAGACATGAGAGAAACAGAGAGAGAGAGAGAGAGAGAGAAACAGACAGACAGTCAGGGGACGGGGTTACATTAGATACATCGTGTCTGTTTAACTTGTAGCGAGCTCCGGAGAGAAAGGGCGGAGAGCAACAATTAAGGATACATTTTCAGTGTTTATGAGGAGGAGACGAGTCAGGACCCCAGCATCAATCACAGCGGAGAGAGCATCGCGGCGGGTCCCCAGTATCAACCCTTCACCAGCCGAGAGAGCATCGAGGCGGAGCACCGCGGCAGGGAGAGCGGCATCAGGGTGATTGCTGCATATCTTCTCTCTCTGAATGCTGAATGCCTAGAGAGCGGCGAGCTCGACTAACTAGGCTGATTATGACTGAATCGGCAGCTGCTGTGAGCTGCTATGAGCATAGTGCATGGAGCCTGCTGTGTTCTGCCTGTCTATCTGATATGATGAACCGCCCCGGAGAGAGAGAGGTGCCGCGGCAGTAGAGCATGTTGTCAGAGACACCTGCCGCTCCTAACGGGCACTGACTGGTTCTAGCCTGGTTCTAGCCTGGTTTGTAGGTTTCTCTGCTGCTAATAGAGAGACAAACACACTGAACACGGTCAGCAAGACAGACGACTGTATGGTGATGATGATAATAGTAACGGTGATGATGATGGTGATGATGATGAGGCTTGATAGTTGCCTGCACTTGGACGAACAGGTGTGTGTCTCTCATCACATATATAATATAGCTCTGATGTTTTCATCCCTACTGAAAACACTAACAGAGAACATGAAAGGACTGTGTTATTCCACGGATTATGAAATTCAGACTGAAATGGATCCTGTTATTACTATCATCATTACTTTGTGTATCAATGGCTCTTCCCCATCAGATAGATGTGGTAATAGTGGTGCTGAAGATAGCCAAACAAATGCCATATCATTTTGTGACCACATGGTAAAATAACAACCTTCGGTAAGGAACACTGTTTGACACACCAACACAAACATCTTCCACGTCCTTCTGTCTTTATGCATGGATCTATGATCATAAACGATATAGTTACCTGCCGGGCCGCCACTACCCTGCCCTGTGTCTTCACAGTAATTCGCTGAAGGACTAGCTACATTACCTTAATGCTGTTCAAGGCAGCATCATGATGTTCTACAGGACTAGCTACATTACCTTAATGCTGTTCAAGGCAGCATCATGATGTTCTACAGGACTAGCTACATTACCTTAATGCTGTTCAAGGCAGCGTCATGGTGTTCTACAGGACTAGCTACATTACCTTACCGCTGTTCAAGGCAGCATCATGATGTTCTACAGGACTAGCTACATTACCTTAATGCTGTTCAAGGCAGCATCATGATGTTCTACAGGACTAGCTACATTACCTTAATGCTGTTCAAGGCAGCATCATGATGTTCTACAGGACTAGCTACATTACCTTAATGCTGTTCAAGGCAGCATCATGATGTTCTACAGGACTAGCTACATTACCTTAATGCTGTTCAAGGCAGCATCATGATGTTCTACAGGACTAGCTACATTACCTTAATGCTGTTCAAGGCAGCCTCATTGTGTTCTACAGGACAGGGAGAACGGGTGTAAGAGGGGGTGTCTCATTCTGCTGATCCCTGCATCTCTGAGCCATATTTTAAGAAGTGCTCTCTTTATGAAAAGTGTCCCTCCCTGCGCACCAACACCGTCACCCCTTCACCTACAGAACGGGTACCAACCGGTGTCTGAGCAGAGGCAGCACAGGCTGAGAAGCTAGGTGGCGAGGGCTCCAAGGTAGACAGCCCTCCCCCTCCCGATAGACGCAGACCCGGGGTAAATGTGATACATAGCCGTCTGTCAGCAGTCAGCCTCCATCGTTACCGTGGGTGTCTTACCGGTGTGTATTACAGGTGGTGATGTGATACTGGTGTGTATTTCAGGTGGTGATGTGATACTGGTGTGTATTTCAGGTGGTGATGTGATACTGGTGTGTATTTCAGGTGGTGATGTGATACTGGTGTGTATTTCAGGTGGTGATGTGATACTGGTGTGTATTACAGGTGGTGATGTGATACTGGTGTGTATTACAGGTGGTGATGTGATACTGGTGTGTATTTCAGGTGGTGATGTGATACTGGTGTGTATTTCAGGTGGTGATGTGATACTGGTGTGTATTACAGGTGGTGATGTGATACTGGTGTGTACTTCAGGTGGTGATGTGATACTGGTGTGTATTTCAGGTGGTGATGTGATACTGGTGTGTATGTCAGGTGGTGATGTGATACTGGTGTGTACTTCAGGTGGTGATGTGATACTGGTGTGTATTTCAGGTGGTGATGTGATACTGGTGTGTATGTCAGGTGGTGATGTGATACTGGTGTGTATTTCAGGTGGTGATGTGATACTGGTGTGTATGTCAGGTGGTGATGTGATACTGGTGTGTATTTCAGGTGGTGATGTGATACTGGTGTGTATTTCAGGTGGTGATGTGATACTGGTGTGTACTTCAGGTGGTGATGTGATACTGGTGTGTATTTCAGGTGGTGATGTGTTACTGGTGTGTATTTCAGGTGGTGATGTCATACCGGTGTGTATGTCAGGTGGTGATATGATACTGGTGTGTATGTCAGCCTGTGATTTATACATGTCTAGCATATGTGTATTTCATGTGATATTGTGATTTTATTACGAACGTGTATTTATTTGTATATTATTGTGTATTTAAACTGGTTGTCACGCCCTGACCATAGAGAGACGTTTTATTTCTCTATTTGGTTTGGTCTGGGTGTGATGTGGGGTGGGCATTCTAGGTTTTGTTTTCTAGGTTTCTTTAGTTCTATGTTCTGGCCGGGTATGGTTCTCAATCAGAGGCAGCTGTCTATCGTTGTCTCTGATTGGGAATCATACTTAGGCAGCCCTTTTTCCCTCTTTTCAGTGTGGGTAGTTGTCTTTGTTTGTGGCACTATAGCTCTGTAAGCGTCACGGTTGTTTCGTGTTTGTTGTTTTGTTGGCGCCATTTATTAAAATAAAAGGAAAATGTAAGCTCACCACTCTGACGGCCGTGACACTGGTAAAGTCTTGGTAATATAATATTAGTGTGTCAGCCTGTGATTCATAACTGTCGAGGATAATTCTGAACCAATTTGTCTCTGATTTAATATTTCATTCAGACTTCTTCAATAATGCAGACCCAGCTCCTCTCGGGTTGCTACAGACAGTCCTTTAACAGATCAAATATTACCAATCTGCTCCCCATTATGGAAAATAGACACCAAGTTTGTCCCAAATGGCACCCCATTCCCTATATAGTGCACTACTTTTGACCAGGGCCCATATGGCTGTTGTCAGAAGTAGTGCACTAGGTGGGGAATAGGGTGCCATTGAGGATGGACACATCAACAACTGCATGCTTCCCTCTCTGCAGCATTTAGAGAACCATCTCAGAGCTTGACCTTGGATTGATGTGGTAATTGGAGACTAATGTATTGGTTGCATCCCAAATGGCACCCTATTCCCTATATAGTCCACTACTTTTGACCAGGGTTATACCCTATTGGCCCTACCCAATGGACCCTGGTCAAAAGTAGTGCACTATATAGGGAATAGGGTGCCATTTCAGGACGCAGGCAAAGTGTATCTATCACGTAGAGATTGTATGGAATGGATGGAGCTCTCAGCGTCTAATCAGGTTATCCTGGTGGTCTAACTGGCCTATAAGAGAGATGATCCGGTCTGACTGGGGATACTATTGATCAGTGGATCGTATTAAAGAGAACTCATTACCAGTAATCACTTAATACAAGCAGACAGGATGGCGTCGTCACATTATTCATAATGTAGAGACAATCCCCAAAAACATCTAATAACATAACATGGAGCATGTCTGTGTAAAGTGCTTTTCAGTCCAGGAATAGGTGTAATTCGTGTCCGGGAAACCAGCCCTGTTTGAAGTGACGTGATTCATCGTTTTTATGTTGTGTTTGTCAATTTGTCATATCTAACCATCCTATTATCTTATCCTGTTTTATCATCAAATCCTATCATCAAATCATCAAATCCTATCATCCTATCCTATCATCCTATCATCATATCATCAAATCCTATCATCATATCATCAAATCCTATCATCAAATCCTATCATCCTATCCTATCGTCCTATCACCATATCATCAAATCGTATCATCATATCATCAAATCCTATCATCCTATCATCAAATCCTATCATCATATCATCAAATCCTATCATCCTATCATCAAATCCTATCATCATATCATCAAATCCTATCATCAAATCATATCATCCAATCCTATCCTATCATCCTATAATTCTATCCTATCATCAAATCCTATCATCCAATCCTATCCTATCATCCTATCATTCTATCCTATCATCCAATGCTATCATCCAATCCTATCATCAAATCCTATCATCCTATCATCACATCCTATCATCCTATCCTATCATCCAATGCTATCATCCTATCATCATATCCTATAATCCTATTTTATCATCCTATCATCATATCATCAAATCCTTATCATCCTATTTGATCATCCAATCCCATCATCCTATCTTATCATCCTATCCTATCATCCAATCCTATCATCCTATCATCATATCCTATAATCCTATTTTATCATCCTATCATCATATCATCAAATCCTTATCATCCTATTTTATCATCAAATCCTTATCATCCTATTTTATCATCCAATCCCATCATCATATCTTATCATCAAATCTTATCATTCTATCATCAAATCCTATCATCCTATCATCCAATCCTATCCTCATATCCTATCATCCTATCCTATCATCATATCATATCATATCATCCTATTTTATCATCCTATCATCAAATCCTTATCATCCTATTTTATCATCCAATCCCATCATCCTATCTTATCATCCTATCCTATCATCCTATCATCATATCCTATCATCCTATCATATCATATCATCATATCTTATCATCCTATCATCAAATCCTATCATCCTATCATCAAATCCTATCATCCTATCCTATCATCCAATCCTACCATCCTATCCTATCATCCAATCCTATCATCCTATCCTCATATCATATAATCCTATCTTATCATCCTATCATCATATCATCAAATCCTTATCATCCTATTGTATCATCCAATCCCATCTTATCATCCTATCATCCTATCCTATCATCATATCCTTTCATCCTATCCTATCATCGTATCATATCATCATATAACCCTATCATCCTATCCTATTAACCTGTCATTTTATCCTATCACCATATCATCCCAACCTATCATCCCTTCTGCCCCCTCCCTCTCCCTGTCTTAACGCTGCAGGCTCCGCCCTCTTCCTCCACCATGACGGTTGCTACGGGTGACCTGGGGGACGAGGCGGCGGCCCATCCCGGTGACCCGTACGAACCAGAACCGGACTACGAGTGCTGTGAGCGCGTAGTCGTCAACATCTCTGGGCTGCGCTTCGAGACTCAACTGAAGACCCTCTCCCAGTTCCCTGAGACCCTGCTGGGGGACCCCAAGAAGAGAATGAGGTAACTAAAGTACTTTAGTAATATTGGTTATACTGTATGTTAACTCCTAGAAGAGAATGAGGTAACTGTAGTACTTTAGTAATATTGGTTATACTGTATGTTAACTCCTAGAAGAGAATGAGATAACTGTAGTACTTTAGTAATATTGGTTATACTGTATGTTAACTCCTAGAAGAGAATGAGGTAACTGTAGTACTTTAGTAATATTGGTTATACTGTATGTTAACTCCTAGAAGAGAATGAGGTAACTGTAGTACTTTAGTAATATTGGTTATACTGTATGTTAACTCCTAGAAGAGAATGAGGTAACTGTAGTACTTTAGTAATATTGGTTATACTGTATGTTAACTCCTAGAAGAGAATGAGGTAATTGTAGTACTTTAGTAATATTGGTTATACTGTATGTTAACTCCTAGAAGAGAATGAGGTAACTGTAGTACTTTAGTAATATTGGTTATACTGTATGTTAACTCCTAGAAGAGAATGAGGTAACTGTAGTACTTTAGTAATATTGGTTATACTGTATGTTAACTCCTAGAAGAGAATGAGGTAACTGTAGTACTTTAGTAATATTGGTTATACTGTATGTTAACTCCTAGAAGAGAATGAGGTAACTGTAGTACTTTAGTAATATTGGTTATACTGTATGTTAACTCCTAGAAGAGTGAGGTAACTATAGTACTTTAGTAATATTGGTTATACTGTATGTTAACTCCTAGAAGAGAATGAGGTAACTGTAGTACTTTAGTAATATTGGTTATACTGTATGTTAACTCCTAGAAGAGAATGAGGTAACTGTAGTACTTTAGTAATATTGGTTATACTGTATGTTAACTCCTAGAAGAGAATGAGGTAACTGTAGTACTTTAGTAATATTGGTTATACTGTATGTTAACTCCTAGAAGAGAATGAGGTAACTATAGTACTTTAGTAATATTGGTTATACTGTATGTTAACTCCTAGAAGAGAATGAGGTAACTGTAGTACTTTAGTAATATTGGTTATACTGTATGTTAACTCCTAGAAGAGAATGAGGTAACTGTAGTACTTTAGTAATATTGGTTATACTGTATGTTAACTCCTAGAAGAGAATGAGGTAACTGTAGTACTTTAGTAATATTGGTTATACTGTATGTTAACTCCTAGAAGAGAATGAGGTAACTGTAGTACTTTAGTAATATTGGTTATACTGTATGTTAACTCCTAGAAGAGAATGAGGTAACTGTAGTACTTTAGTAATATTGGTTATACTGTATGTTAACTCCTAGAAGAGAATGAGGTAACTGTAGTACTTTAGTAATATTGGTTATACTGTATGTTAACTCCTAGAAGAGTGAGGTAACTATAGTACTTATACTGATAACTCTTTAAGGTTGAATGTTTTCTATCTATTGTAATTTCTTTCTGCTTGTATCTACTACTGACATTGAGGGCTCTTTTCAATCCGTTTTGCATAAATTCAGTGTTACAGCGTGATTGAAATTTAAAAGCAATGTTCCTGTTGATAGTGGAGACTGCGTTCACAGTAAACACTGAACATTTTGGCTCAATCCGAAATTACCTTCCCATTTCTATGTCGTAATCTGTAATACTTCAGCAATACAATCTATAAAGTATTAGAACATCATTCAACACCCCCCCCCCTCTCTTTCTCCATGTCTGTCTGTCTCTGTGTTTAAGTATTACTGCATTAAGTATTACTACCCCCCCCCCCCTCTCTTTCTCCAGGTACTTTGACCCTCTGAGGAACGAGTATTTCTTCGACAGGAACCGGCCCAGCTTCGACGCCATCCTCTACTACTACCAGTCAGGAGGGAGGCTGCGTCGGCCGGTTAACGTCACTCTAGACATCTTCTCTGAGGAGATCCGCTTCTACGAGCTGGGAGAGGAGGCCATCGAGATCTTCAGGGAGGATGAGGGCTTCATCAAGGAGGAAGAGCGACCTCTTCCAGAGAACGAGTTCCAGAGACAGGTACATTCTAATGATGTATGTTTGCATGATGTAATTGTAGCTGCTTGCAACTGAGTTGCTTCTTGATTGCTCCTCCCACCCGTACCCCTGAACCTCCCTCCCCAACTCATCTGAAACGTGGTTGCGTCCAGTTGAAACCAGTGAATCAAAACAAATGATGAATTTGAAGGTTGGAAACTCCAGCCCAGTAGTCATTTCAACACAGCTGTCAGTGCTGCGGAACAGTGCTGCGGAACAGTGCTGCGGAACAGTGCTGCGGAACAGTGCTGCGGAACAGTGCTGCGGAACAGTGGTCAAGGTGGACAGAAGAGACCCGAACGGGAACTGAATAAATAAATAGTGGCATCAGGACTAGTTAAGGTTCATGTCCATCAGGACAAGTTAAGGTTCATGTCCATCAGGACAAGTTAAGGTTCATATCCATCAGGACAAGTTAAGGTTCATGTCCATTAGGACTAGTTAAGGTTCATGTCCATTAGGACTAGTTAAGGTTCATGTCCATTAGGACTAGTTAAGGTTCATGTCCATCAGGACTAGTTAAGGTTCTTGTCCATCAGGACTAGTTAAGGTTCATGTCCATCAGGACTAGTTAAGATTTATGTCACACATTGTAGTGGCACATTGTCTAGTTAACCTAAACTGTTAACATCAAGTACATCTCAGAGACTATTTGCTGTCTGCTGTAACATTTAATGAATAAAAACATTGACCTTTGACCTTTAACAGGTGTGGCTGCTGTTTGAGTATCCCGAGAGTTCCGGCGCGGCCCGTATCATCGCCATCATCAGCGTCATGGTGATCCTGATCTCTATCGTGTCCTTCTGCCTGGAGACACTCCCCGTGTTCCGGAACGACGAAGAGGACGATGGCAACAAGGTGTTCCAGCCCTTCAACAACTCCACCTCTTCCTACACCTCTTCCTACTTCACTGATCCCTTCTTCATCCTGGAGACGCTCTGCATCATCTGGTTCTCCTTTGAGTTTCTCGTCCGCTTCTTCGCGTGTCCTAGTAAAGCCGGGTTCTTCGGTAACATTATGAATATCATCGATATTGTGGCGATTATTCCATATTTCATCACGTTGGGCACAGAGCTGGCAGAGAAACCGGAGGACGGGCAGGCTGGGCAGCAGGCCATGTCCCTGGCCATCCTCAGGGTCATCCGGCTGGTCAGAGTGTTCAGGATCTTCAAGCTGTCCAGACACTCCAAGGGGCTCCAGATCCTGGGCCAGACACTGAAGGCCAGCATGCGGGAGCTTGGCCTTCTCATCTTCTTCCTCTTCATCGGAGTCATCCTCTTCTCCAGCGCTGTCTACTTCGCCGAGGCCGACGAGGCGGACTCCCAGTTCAGCAGCATCCCAGAAGCCTTCTGGTGGGCCGTGGTTTCCATGACCACCGTGGGCTACGGCGACATGGTGCCCACCACCATCGGCGGGAAGATCGTTGGATCGCTCTGCGCCATCGCCGGCGTGCTGACCATCGCCCTGCCCGTCCCCGTCATCGTGTCCAACTTCAACTACTTCTACCACCGGGAGACGGAGGGCGAGGAGCAAGCGCAGTACCTGAACACTCCCGTTGCCCCCAAGGCCGACTCAGCCGAGGACCTGAAGAAGAGCGGCCGCAGCGGGAGTGGTTCCACCCTCAGTAAGTCAGACTACATGGAGATACAGGAAGCTGCACTGAACCACAGCACTGAGGACTTCAGAGCAGAGAGCCTCAAGACAGGAAACTGCACCCTGTTGGCTAATGCAAATCAGCAAGCTAATTCTAACACATTGGCTAACACCAACTACGTCAACGTCACCAAGATGAGAACGGATGTATAGCCTCCTTCAGGCGTTACCACAGTGACTTCCTTGGCTGTAGAGGTGCAGGGGGACTGGAAGGAAAGAGTAGAGTGGGGAGAAGAATGAGGAAAAACCCTTCCTCTCTGATGTTGAAAAGGCTTGGAGTCCCTACTGTGGGAGTACAGAATGGATCACATAAACTCTGGTAAGAGCAGAGATCCGGCATCTCATCCCCCCCAAAACAGATCTGTTCCTAACTCAACCCCTTGCCCTTCCTTCTCCTGTTGGGAGTTGAAGCGTCCGTTCGGTGACTGCATGGCGTTAGTCTGGGCTTTGTCACTGTTCAGCTGTCCAGTAGTCGTCTATAGGCTCAGCTCTGCTCGCTGCAGTAGTCCAATAGTAGCCAAACTGCCCACTGGTACTAGACTATATAAACACACTGACAGGAAAACGAGACCACACCCTTATCTTGTTCCACACTCTGCTCAAACTGCCCGCTGGTACCGTCAGCACAGATCTAGCATCAGCCTGCCCTGAACAAATCCTAGCCGTAACCAGTAGGAGATATACTGCAAAACTGACCTCAGATCAGCGTCTCATCTTATAACTACTTAGCTCTAACTGCCAGCCTATAGGAGCTTCTTAACTTCCTCTTTCCCACCACGTACCCCTGAACCTCTCTCCCACCCCATTAATCTCTGAACCTCTCTCCCACCCGTACCCCTGAACCTCTCTCCCACCCGTACCCCTGAACCTCTCTCCCACCCCATTAATCTCTGAACCTCTCTCCCACCCCATTAATCTCTGAACCTCTCTCCCACCCCATTAATCTCTGAACCTCTCTCCCACCCGTACCCCTGAACCTCTCTCCCACCCCGTACCCCTGAACCTCTCTCCCACCCCATTAATCTCTGAACCTCTCTCCCACCCCGTACCCCCTGAATCTCTCTTCCACCCCGTACCCCCTGAACCTCGCTCCCACCCCAATAATCTCTGAACCTCTCTCCCACCCGTACCCCTGAACCTCTCTCCCATCCCGTACCCCTGAACCTCTCTCCTACCCCGTACCCCTGAACCTCTCTCCCACCCGTACCCCTGAACCTCTCTCCCACCCGTACCCCTGAACCTCTCTCCCATCCCGTACCCCTGAACCTCTCTCCCATCCCGTACCCCTGAACCTCTCTCCTACCCCGTACCCCTGAACCTCAACTATGTGGACGTTATTTCACCTCAGAAGAATGTAAGAGGTATTTCATCAATGTGCTTAATGTGTGCCCTGTCAGCTCTCTGGGCTCTATTTCTAGCAGTCCCTGCCAGCCCATTGCAGTACTTCAACCTAGGAACCGACTCTTTCATTTCATGTGTCTTCAGAAACTCCATGGCAGTGGATATGGATGTAAACTACCCCCACCTCTCCTCTGTCTCTCTTTAGCTGAGTCCTTGGATGTAAACTACCCCCACCTCTCCTCTGTCTCTCTCTAGCTGAGTCCTTGGATGTAAACTACCCCCACCTCTCCTCTGTCTCTCTCTAGCTGAGTCCTTGGATGTAAACTACCCCCACCTCTCATCTGTCTCTCTTTAGCTGAGTCCTTGGATGTAAACTACGCCCACCTCTCCTCTGTCTCTCTTTAGCTGAGTCCTTGGATGTAAACTACGCCCACCTCTCCTCTGTCTCTCTTTAGCTGAGTCCTTGGATGTAAACTACCCCCACCTCTCCTCTGTCTCTCTTTAGCTGAGTCCTTGGATGTAAACTACCCCCACCTCTCCTCTGTCTCTCTTTAGCTGAGTCCTTGGATGTAAACTACCCCCACCTCTCCTCTGTCTCTCTTTAGCTGAGTCCTTGGATGTAAACTACGCCCACCTCTCCTCTGTCTCTCTTTAGCTGAGTCCTTGGATGTAAACTACCCCCACCTCTCCTCTGTCTCTCTTTAGCTGAGTCCTTGGATGTAAACTACCCCCACCTCTCATCTGTCTCTCTCTAGCTGAGTCCTTGGATGTAAACTACCCCCACCTCTCCTCTGTCTCTCTCTAGCTGAGTCCTTGGATGTAAACTACCCCCACCTCTCCTCTGTCTCTCTCTAGCTGAGTCCTTGATAGAGGGCTGGCTGCGAAGTTGTGGTGGTGGGGGGGGGGGGTCTCTTAGAGCAGAGTGAATGTATTTATTCATGTGTGTACATATTATTGGTCGTTATTTATTTTTATATCCCTGCGGTGCGGGTCTGAATGTGTGTTTTTGGCTTGCGGTGGGTCCAGATCCCATCTGTTCTGGGTGGGAGAGAGAGGCCCAAACTGAAGAACAAGAAACTTAAATGTCTTCCTATAAGGGTTACTACTACTGCCTATGTTTTTCCCTCATACCTCCATATCTCCACCGCATCCTCCCTCTCCCTCTCCCTCTCCCTCCCTCTCTCTCGCTCTCTCTCTCACTCTCTCTCTCTCCCTCCCTCTCCATCTCCCTCCCTCTCTCTCCTTCCCTCTCCCTCTCCCTCTCTCCTTCCCTCTCCCTCTCCCTCCCCCTCTCTCCCTCCCTCTGTCTCCCTCTCTCTCTCCCTCCCTCTCTCTCCTTCCCTCTCCCTCCCTCTCTCTCCTTCCCTCTCCCTCCCTCTCCCTCCCTCTCTCTCTCCTTCCCTCTCCTTCCCTCTCCCTCCCTCTCCCTCTCCCTCCCTCCCTCTCCCTCTCTCTCCCTCCCACTCCCTCTCTCTCCTTCCCTCTCCCTCTCGCTCCCTCTCTCTCTCCCTCTCTCTCTCCCTCTCTCTCTCCCTCTCCCTCCCTCTCTCTCCTTCCCTCTCCCTCTCTCTCCCTCCCTCTCTCACTCTCTTTCCCTCTCCCTCTCTCTCCCTCTCTCTCTCCCTCTCTCCCTCTCTCTCCCTCCCTCTCTCTCCTTCCCTCTCCCTCTCTCTCCCTCCCTCTCTCTTCCTCCCTCTCTCTCCCTCCCTCTCCCTCCCTCCCTATCTTCCCCGTCTGACACTTAAAATAATATTGTTCAGTTCTGCTCCACTGCCCAGTGATAGTGATGGCTGCTCCACTGCCCAGTGATAGTGATGGCTGCTCCACTGCCCAGTGATAGTGATGGCTGCTCCACTGCCCAGTGATAGTGGTAGCTGTCCTGTCTTCTTCTCTACTTCATAACATTCCATGTTGGTGACGGACCTCTGTGTTCTGTCTACTGGACCAAGCACTAGTTCTAGAAGCACTAACCCGCTGTGGGGTGTTCCAAATGGCATAATTTTCCCTCTATAGTGTACCACTTTTAACCTGTGCCCCTATGCACTGTATAGGAAACAGGGTGTATTTTTAACCTGTGCCCCTGTGCACTGTATAGGAAACAGGGTGTATTTTTCACCTGTGCCCCTATGCACTGTATAGGAAACAGGGTGTATTTTTCACCTGTGCCCCTATGCACTGTATAGGAAACAGGGTGTATTTTGGGACATACACATGGGGTTCGTAATGACATCTGTTTGATGTTTTCTGTCATCAACTCTGGGACTAAAACAGCTGATATATGGACTAAAACAGCTGATATAGGGACTAAAACAGCTGATAAATGGACTAAAACAGCTGATATGGGGACTAAAACAGCTGATAAATGGACTAAAACAGCTGATGTAGGGACTAAAACAGCTGATAAATTGACTAAAACAGCTGATATAGGGACTAAAACAGCTGATAAATGGACTAAAACAGCTGATATGGGGACTAAAACAGCTGATAAATGGACTAAAACAGCTGATGTAGGGACTAAAACAGCTGATAAATGGACTAAAACAGCTGATAAGTGGACTAAAACAGCTGATAAATGGACTAAAACAGCTGATGTAGGGACTAGAACAGCTGATGTAGGGACTAAAACAGCTGATATAGGGACTAAAACAGCTGATAAATGGACTAAAACAGCTGATAAGTGGACTAAAACAGCTGATAAATGGACTAAAACAGCTGATAAATGGACTAAAACAGCTGATGTAGGGACTAGAACAGCTGATGTAGGGACTAAAACAGCTGATATAGGGACTAAAACAGCTGATAAATGGACTAAAACAGCTGATAAGTGGACTAAAACAGCTGATAAATGGACTAAAACAGCTGATAAATGGACTAAAACAGCTGATATAGGGACTAAAACAGCTGATAAATTGACTTTAACAGCTGATAAATGGACTAAAACAGCTGATAAATGGACTAAAACAGCTGATATGGGGACTAAAACAGCTGATAAATGGACTAAAACAGCTGATAAATGGACTAAAACAGCTGATATAGGGACTAAAGCAGCTGATATAGGGACTAAAGCAGCTGATAAAGGGACTAAAACAGCTGATAAATGGACTAAAACAGCTGATATAGAGACTAAAACAGCTGATAAATGGACTAAAACAGCTGATAAGTGGACTAAAACAGCTGATAAATGGACTAAAACAGCTGATGTAGGGACTAGAACAGCTGATGTAGGGACTAGAACAGCTGATGTAGGGACTAAAACAGCTGATATAGGGACTAAAACATCTGATAAATGGACTAAAACAGCTGATAAGTGGACTAAAACAGCTGATAAATGGACTAAAACAGCTGATAAATGGACTAAAACAGCTGATAAGGGGACTAAAACAGCTGATAAATGGACTAAAACAGCTGATAAATGGACTTTAACAGCTGATAAATGGACTAAAACAGCTGATATATGGACTAAAACAGCTGATATAGGGACTAAAACAGCTGATAAATGGACTAAAACAGCTGATATAGGGACTAAAACAGCTTATATAGGGACTAAAACAGCTGATATAGGGACTAAAACAGCTGATGTAGCACAGATTTGGTTATTTTATTGCTGGACAGCTGCTATCAGCTTGTAATAGGCTATCAGCTTGCGTTAGGCTATCAGCTTGTTACGGGCTATCAGCTTGCGTTGGGCTATCAGCTTGCGTTGGGCTATCAGCTTGCGTTGGGCTATCAGCTTGCGTTGGGCTATCAGCTTGTGTTAGGTTTGTGTTATATTATTATGCCAACCTTTAGCATTTAGTTAGTCAAATGGTAGCGCTAGCAAAGCCTGCTCTGTCATGTAAGCTAATTGTTAGCGAACAACGTCAGCTCTATGTAGAATCAAACCAGGACAGGATTTTAATCGTTGGATGCACTTGTTAGCGAGTTAAATAAATGAGCGATTAGTTTAAATAGGTTGTTCGGTGACATTAGTTACCTACAGGCCCAGATCATTTGATTTCGGTGTCGCTATACACTCCTACATTAATCAAGTTTATACAACCAGTAAACAATCTGTGGTCGTAACAATCATTGATTATTTCCTCGGAAAGCTACCTGCCATATTTCCCAAATGTAATGACAAAAAGCACCAACGTGTCTGAAGTGACAGTATCTTTGCATCCCAAATGGCACCCTATTCCACTATATTAAACTATTTTTTACAAGAGCCCTATTGGCCCTGGTCTAAAGTAGTGCTCTATCCTATTGGCCATGGTCTAAAGTAGTGCTCTATTCTATTGGCCATGGTCTAAAGTAGTGCTCTATCCTATTGGCCATGGTCTAAAGTAGTGCTCTATTCTATTGGCCATGGTCTAAAGTAGTGCTCTATCCTATTGGCCATGGTCTAAAGTAGTGCTCTATCCTATTGGCCATGGTCTAAAGTAGTGCTCTATCCTATTGGCCCTGGTCAAAAGTAGTGCTCTATCCTATTGGCCCTGGTCAAAAGTAGTGCTCTATCCTATTGGCCCTGGTCAAAAGTAGTGCGCTGAGAAAAGGGGTCCATATCTCTGATGTCATCGTGCTGTATGACGCTCGCTGACTTCTTCTTAGGTCAAGGGTCACCAAAAACAGACAGTCACTGCCTAATACTCAGTCCCAAATGACACCCTTTTCTGTATAATAGTGTACTACTTTAGACCACAGGCCATGGGGAGCCCACAATAGTGCACTACATGCACTATATGAATAGGCTGTCGTTCTGGATGCCTTTGTAATGTTGCATTCTATTAGAGATTAAAATTGTACTTTAGTTGTTTTGTATTCACACTAAACATTATTGATCAATTCCTTGGTGCATTTTGCCCATTTAACTGATATATATCCATAGATGGGTTGGCTGGCGAGCTCACAACGATGTTTCCATGAGGTATGCCTTGTGATTTCTGGACAGTCAGATAGCTAGCAACGTTGACAAGAATCTTCCATGTGGGGAATTCTAGGGGGCTCATTTCAGCTCGTTGTATCTTGTTATTGAACCTATGTCTTGTTTTGACTGATGTCATGTCTATGCTAATGTGGCAAAAAAAATTGCTAGCTAGCTAACCAACAACTGTAACCATGTATTTGAAAGACAAGTGCTCATTGTGCAAATGTATTTATGTTTTCAATAAACATTTGGTGACAAAATCTAGTTTGTCAAAAGTCAACCTTGTCTGTTTTGCCCCATATTTGCACACACATCAGTTTTGTTACTAAACAACTAACTCTTCTTTAATACCTGAGAATATGTGTTGGGAGCTTTATGATGTCCATATTAGGAGAGCCTGAATCTCAGTAGACCTGCACGGTGTCCATATTAGGAGGGCCTGAATCTCAGTAGACCTGCACGGTGTCCATATTAGGAGAGCCTGAATCTCAGTAGACCTGCACGGTGTCCATATTAGGAGAGCCTGAATCTCAGTAGACCTGCACGGTGTCCATATTAGGAGAGCCTGAATCTCAGTAGAACTGCACGGTGTCCATATTAGGAGAGCCTGAATCTCAGTAGACCTGCACGGTGTCCATATTAGGAGAGCCTGAATCTCAGTAGACCTGCACGGTGTCCATATTAGGAGAGCCTGAATCTCAGTAGAACTGCACGGTGTCCATATTAGGAGGGCCTGAATCTCAGTAGACCTGCACGGTGTCCATATTAGGAGAGCCTGACTCTCAGTAGACCTGCACGGTGTCCATATTAGGAGGGCCTGAATCTCAGTAGACCTGCACGGTGTCCATATTAGGAGAGCCTGAATCTCAGTAGACCTGCACGGTGTCCATATTAGGAGAGCCTGAATCTCAGTAGACCTGCACGGTGTCCATATTAGGAGAGCCTGAATCTCAGTAGACCTGCACGGTGTCCATATTAGGAGAGCCTGAATCTCAGTAGAACTGCACGGTGTCCATATTAGGAGAGCCTGAATCTCAGTAGACCTGCACGGTGTCCATATTAGGAGAGCCTGAATCTCAGAAGACCTGCACGGTGACCATATTAGGAGAGCCTGAATCTCAGTAGACCTGCACGGTGTCCATATTAGGAGAGCCTGAATCTCAGTAGACCTGCACGGTGTCCATATTAGGAGAGCCTGAATCTCAGTAGACCTGCACGGTGTCCATATTAGGAGAGCCTGAATCTCAGTAGACCTGCACGGTGTCCATATTAGGAGAGCCTGAATCTCAGTAGACCTGCACGGTGTCCATATTAGGAGAGCCTGAATCTCAGTAGACCTGCACGGTGTCCATATTAGGAGAGCCTGAATCTCAGTAGACCTGCACGGTGTCCATATTAGGAGAGCCTGAATCTCAGTAGACCTGCACGGTGTCCATATTAGGGGAGCCTGAATCTCAGTAGACCTGCACGGTGTCCATATTAGGAGAGCCTGAATCTCAGTAGACCTGCACGGTGTCCATATTCGGACAACCTATATGAGAATGCTTCCTTCATCAGCTCTGAATCAATAGGTCCTATTCTACTCTACTCTTCTAGTGCTGCATTCCCTTTCAAATAATACCTGTAGCAGGCGTATGGTATGCATGATTCTTCAAAAGCAACATCTATAGTGATGACAAGTATTCCTTTCTAATGTTTTGTATTTTATTTTAATTTCACCTTTAGTTAACCAGGTAGGCCAGTTGAGAACAAGTCCTCATTTACAACTGCGACCTGGCCAAGATAAAGCAAAGCAGTGCGACACAAACAACAACAAACAACAACACAGAGTTACACATGGAATAAACAAGCGCACAGTCAATAACACAGTAGAAAAGGTCTATATACAGTGTGTGCAAATGGTGTGAGATAAGGGAGGTAAGGCAATAAATAGGCCATAGTAGCGAGGCAATTACAATTTAGCAGATTAACACTGGGGTGATAGATGAGCAGATGATGATGTGCAAGTAGTGATACTGATGTGCAAAAGAGCAGAAAAGTAAATAAAAACAATATGGGGATGAGGTAGGTAGATTGGGTGGGCTTTTTACAGATGGACTATGTACAGCTGCAGCGATTGGTTAGCTGCTCAAATAGCTGATGTTTAAAGTTGGTGAGGGAAATGTAATTCTCCAGCTTCAGCGATTTTTGCATTTCGTTCCAGTCACTGGCAGCAGAGAACTGGAAGAAAAAGCGGCCAAAGGAGGTGTTGGCACTGTGATAGACTACATCCAGTTTGCTGAGTAGAATATTAGAAGCTATTTTGTAGATGACATCGCCGAATTCGAGGATCGGTAGGATAGTCAGTTTTACTAGGGTAAGTTTGGCGGCGTGAGTGAAGGAGGCTTTGTTGCGAAATAGGAAGCCGATTCTAAATTAGATTTTGGATTGGAGATGTTTGATATGAATCTGGAAGGAGAGTTTACAGTCTAGCCAGACACCTGGGTATTTGTCCACATATTCTAGGTCAGAACCATCCAGAATAGTGATGCTAGTCGGTCGGGCGGGTGCAGGCAGCGAACGGTTGAAAAGCATGCATTTGGTTTTACTAGCGTTTAAGAGCAGTTGGAGGCAACGGAGTGTTGAAGCTCGGACGATACAAAAGAGAGGTTGAACAGACTGGTAATAGGGGTTGCAACAATGGCAGCGGATAATTTTAGAAAGAGAGGGTCCAGATTGTCTAGCTCAGCTGATTTGTACGGGTCCAGGTTTTGCAGCTCTTTCAGAACATCTGCTATCTGGATTTGGGTGAAGGAGAAGCTGGGGAGGCTCAGGCAAGTAGCTGCGGGGGGGCGGAGCTTTTGGCTGGGGTAGCCAGGTGGAAAACATGGCCAGCCGTAGACAAATGCTTATTGAAATTCTCGATTATTGTAGATTTATCCTTGGTGACAGTGTTTCCTAGCCTCAGTACAGTGGGCAGCTGGGAGGAGGTGCTGTTATTCTCCATGGACTTTACAGTGTCCCAAAACTTTTTGGAGTTAGAGCCACAGGATGCGAATTTCTGTTTGAAATAGCTAGTCTTTGCTTTCCTGACTGACTGTGTGTATTGGTTCCTGACTTCCCTGAACAGTTGCATATCGTGGGGATGCTATTCAATGCTATTGCAGTCCGCCACAGGATGTTTTTGTGCTGGTCAAGGGCAGTCAGGTCTGGAGTAAACCAAGGGCTATATCTGTTCTTAGTTCTACATTTTTTGAAAGGGGTGAGGAAATTACTTATAAAGAACGACCAGGCATCCTCGACTGACGGAATGAGGTCAATATCCTTCCAGGATACACAGGCCAGGTCGATTAGAAAGGCCTGCTTGCAGAAGTGTTTAAGGGAGCGTTTGACAGTGATGAGGGGTGGTCGTTTGACCGCGGACCCATAGCGAATGCAGGCAATGAGGCAGTGATCGCTGAGATCCTAATTGAAAATAGCAGAGGTGTATTTGGAGGGCAAGTTGGTCAGGATAATATCTATGAGGGTGCCCATGTTTACGGATTTAGTGTACCTGGTGGGTTCCTTGATAATTTGTGTGAGATTGAGGGCATCTAGCTTAGACTGTAGGATTGCTGGGGTGTTAAGCATATCCCAGTTTAGGTCACCTAACAGAACGAACTCTGAAGATAGATGAGGGGCAATCAATTCACATATAGTGTCCAGGGCACAGCTGGGAGCTGAGGGGGGTCTATAACAGACGGCAACAGGATTCAGACCAACACAACCAACACACCAACCAACACACCTACCAACACACCTACCAACACACCAACCAACACACCTACCAACACACCAACCAACACATCAACGAACCAACCGACCAACACACCCAACAACACACCAACCAACCAACACACCAACCAACACACCTACCAACACAACTACCAACACACCAACCAACCAACACACCTACCAACACATCTACCAACACACCAACCAACAATCCTACCAACCAATCAACACAACAACCAACCAACACACAAACACACCAACCAACCAACACACCAACACACCAACCAAAACACCAACCAACCAAAACATCAACACCAACCAACCAACACAACAACCAACACACCAACACACCAACCAATACACCAACCAACCAACACACCAACCAACACACACAATGTGGAGGCTATATACAGGGGGTACCGGTACAGAGTCAATGTGGGGGCTACATACAGGGGGTACCGGTACAGAGTCAATGTGGAGGCTATATACAGTGAAAGCAATGATCCCTTATTTGATGTCACTTGTTAAATCCACTTTAAATCGGGGAGGAGAAAGAGGCTAAAGAAGTATTTTTTAAGCCTTGAGACATGGATTGTGTATGTGTGCCATTCAGAGGGTGAATAGGCAAGGCAAAAGATTTAAGTGCCTTTGGTAGTTGCCAGGCACCCTGGTTTAAGAACTGCAACGCTGCTAGATTTGTCACAATCAACATAGGGCTGGGCGATATGGCCTAAAAATCATAGCGGCATTCTTTTTTTACTTATGGGCAATTCTCGGTATACAGTACCAGTCAAACGTTTGGACTCATTCAAGGGGTTTTCTTTATTTTTACTCATTTCAAAATTGTAGAATAATAGTGATGACATCAAACCTATGGAGTCATGTAGTAACCAAATAAATTGTTAAACAAATCAAAATATATTTTAGATTCTTCAAAAGTAACCACCCTTTTGTCTTGATGACAGCTTTGCACACTATTGGCATTCTCTCAACCAGCTTCATGTGGTAGTCACCTGGAATGCTTTTCCAACAGTCTTGAAGGAGTTCCCACATACTGTATGCTGAGCACTTGTTGGCTGCTTTTCCTTCACTCTGCGGTCCGACTCATCCCAAACCGTCTCAATTTGGTTGATGTCGGGGGATTGCGGAGGCCAGGTTATCTGATGCAGCACTCCATCACTCTCCTTCTTGGTCAAATAGTCCTTACACAGCCTAGAGGTGTGTTGGGTCAATGTCCTGTTGAAAAACAAATGATAGTCCCACTAATCACAAACCAGATGGGATGGCGTATCGTTGCAGAATTCTGTGGTAGCCAATCTGGTTAAGTGTGCCTTGAATTCTAAATAAATCCCAGACAGTGTCACCAGCAAAGCACCCCCACACCATAGCACCACCTCCTTCATGCTTTACGGTTGGAAGCGTCTCACAAAGACGCAGCGGTTGGAACCAAAAATCTCCAATTTGGAGAGATCAAAGAATACATTTCCAACGGTCTAATGTCCGTTGCTCGCGTTTCTTGGCCCAAGCAAAAATCTTCTTATTGGTGTCCTTTAGTAGTGGTTCCTTTGCAGCAATTTGACCATGAAGGTCTTTCTTTTCTCCTCTGAACAGTTGATCTTGAGATGTGTCTGTTACTTAAACTCTGTTAAGAATTTATTTGGGCTGCAATTTATGAGGTTGGTAACTCTAATGAACGTATCCTGTGCAGCAGAGATAACTCTGTGTCTTCCATTCCTGTGGCGGTCCTCATGAGATCCAGTTCCATCACAGCGCTTGATGATTTTTGCGACTGCACTTGAAGAAACTTTCAAAGTTCTTGAAAATGTTCCATATTGACTGACCTTAACGTTTAAAAGTAAAGATGGACTGTTGTTTCTCTTTGCTTATTTGAGCTGTTCTTGCCATAATATGGACTTGGTCTTTTACCAAATAGGGCTATCTTCTGGGCTATCTTCTATATAAAAACAGTAATAAAATGTGATTTAATTTAATGAACTTATCCTCTGCAGCAGAGGTAACTCTGGGTCTTCCTTTCTTGTGGAGGTCCTCATGAGAGACACTTTCATCATAGCGCTTGATGGTTTTTACGACTGCAATTGAAGAAACTTTCAAAGTTTTAGAAATTGTCCGCATTGACTGACCATATCATAAAGTAATGATGGATTGTCGTTTCTCTTATTTTAGATTTTCTTGCCATAATATGGATTTACCAAATAGGGCTTTTATCTTCTGTATATCAACCCTACCTTGTCACAACACAACTGATTGGCTCAAACAATAAGAAGGAAAGAAAACCCACAAATTCACTTTTAACAAGGCACACCTGTTAATTAAAATGCATTCCCGGTGACTATCTCATGAAGCTGGTTGAGAGAATGCCAAGAGTTTGCAAAGCAGCTGTCATCAAGGCAAAGGGTGGCTACTTTGATTAACACTTTTTTGGTTACTACATGATCGCCATATGTCTTATTTCATAGTTTTGATGTCTTAACTGTTATTCTACAATGTAGAAAATAGTAAAAAGAAAGAAAACCCTGGATTTTGCAGGTGTGTCCAAACTTTTTACCGGTACTCTATATCTCAATTTTTGTATTGTTTTATCTAAATAAGCTTTGTTGAACAAGAAGCTATCATTATTATTGAATGTGCATAATGCATGGTTTTGGTTGCATTTTTAACAAAAAAAGGCATTTTCAAAAACAGAATTAAAAGCCAGATCAGTGATTATTGCAAAAAAAAGCAGGTTAAACTATTTTGATAAAATAATTTGAATATTAGTGGGTCTGATTGTTGTGGAAGGCTTATATTTATCCTAGGTATAACTAAGTCCTGATTATTGCTTATTGTTTGAAATTCAGTGTATTTGACCTTTAATTGTAGCAGGAATTAGGCTATAGAACATTAACACAGGTCTCATCAACAGCCTCTCAAGCCCACGTGCTCGTGAGTAGCCAGCTAATCTTTATATTTCAAGTTGAGCCAGCTTGGACCTATTTGCTAGCTAACAAGGGGTAACAGTTGAGCCAGCTTGGACCTATTTGCTAGCTAACAAGGGGTAACAGTTGAGCCAGCTTGGACCTATTTGCTAGCTAACAAGGGGTAACAGTTGAGCCAGCTTGGACCTATTTGCTAGCTAACAAGGGGTAACAGTTGAGCCAGCTTGGACCTATTTGCTAACTAACAAGGTGTAACAGTTGAGCCAGCTTGGACCTATTTGCTAGCTAACAAGGGGTAACAGTTGAGCCAGCTTGGACCTATTTGCTAGCTAACAAGGGGTAACAGTTGAGCCAGCTTGGACCTATTTGCTAGCTAACAAGGTATAACAGTTGAGCCAGCTTGGATCTATTTGCTAACTAACAAGGGGTAACAGTTGAGCCAGCTTGGATCTATTTGCTAACTAACAAGGGGTAACAGTTGAGCCAGCTTGGACCTATTTGCTAGCTAACAAGGTATAACAGTTGAGCCAGCTTGGACCTATTTGCTAGCTAACAAGGGGTAACAGTTGAGCCAGCTTGGACCTATTTGCTAGCTAACAAGGTATAACAGTTGAGCCAGCTGGACCTATTTGCTAACTAACAAGGTATAACAGTTGAGCCAGCTTGGACCTATTTGCTAGCTAACAAGGGGTAACAGTTGAGCCAGCTTGGACCTATTTGCTAACTAACAAGGTATAACAGTTGAGCCAGCTTGGACCTATTTGCTAGCTAACAAGGTATAACAGTTGAGCCAGCTTGGACCTATTTGCTAGCTAACAAGGGGTAACAGTTGAGCCAGCTTGGACCTATTTGCTAACTAACAAGGTAGAACAGTTGAATAATAATATACACCAATGGCACAACAAACTGAATATCCATTTTCCAGAATCCTCAACAAGAGTTGAAACCGCTAGTCAGAGAGGAAGATGTGATCTCTCAACTATGTTGGTGGGAGAAGCAGGGGGAGGGGCTTGGCGTGTGAAGCAGGGGAAGGGGCTTGGCGTGAGAGGTAGGGGGAGGGGCTTGGTGTGAGGGGGAGGGGCTTGGCGTGAGAGGCAGGGGGAGAGGCTTGGCGTGAGAAGCAGGGGGAGGGGCTTGGTGTGAGAGGCAGGGGGAGGTGCTTGGTGTGTGTAAACCATAGAGGAAGAGGCAAAGATAAAATATATCCAAAATAAGGCCAATGCGTTTCTGTGGGTTTATTTTGGGCATCAGCTTGTCGCCTGCCTTCCTGCCTTTGGGACGACTCCTATTGTTATGGAGGAGACGTGCATCTCATCATTATTTACAGATCTCTGGTGTAAATGGGGAAATGCACACAGCACAGAGGAGTGAAGGAGACTAAAAATACAAACACCAGAACATAAAAACTAAAATAAAACCTATATTCATAAAACCATCCATTTGAATTCATCGACTTAATTTGACATATATTGACCAGCCGTAGCTCAACAGTTTTGTCATGTGTAAAAAGAATGGTCCACCACCCAAAGGACGTCCAGACAGCTTGACACAACTGTGGGAAGAATTGGAGTCAACATGGGACCAGCATCCCTGTAGAAAACCCTTCAACACCTTGCAGAGTCCCATGCCCAGACGAATTGAGGCTGTTCGGAGGGAAAAAGGAGGTGCAACTCTATATTAGGAAGGTGTTCCTAATGTTTGGTACACTCAGTGTATATCTGTACTAGCCACACAGGGAAGCAGAACAGAAACTATAAAACAGATGACCAGGACAGTGGATCAGCTCTCTGCACTGCCAGGCGAGGTGGTTACCAACCTGCCGATCGACTGGTCCATCTTGGCATCTAGGCATTCCTAGTCGATCACCAAACGTTTGTCATTTTAAAAAAAACGATAAAGCCTTGTCTTATTTATATTCGTTGCACACTGTTTGCCGGTAGAGAGACTTGATTCAAGCAAAGTGCTCCCATTTTGAACCGTTTCGTGTGTGAAGGTAGAACGCCGCCTAGAGAGCAAATCAAGTGCACCTACCACTGGCCAATCAGATAGCTCAGATTAACCTTGTCTGCACGATTTCCTCGAGACAAAGACTGTAAAAAGAAGACTTGCAGCAAAGTTGATACAGTGAGATTTCAAATCTTTTAAATCCACGACTATATAATCAACTAATACAGCAAAGAGCTGCTGAGTTTTTTGTTGTTTTGTCACTTTGTTCAACACTTTTATAAGCCATAAATGTCTCCCTACTTCCACTCACGCTACAACCAGCTACAACCAGGTCTGCAGCTGTAATGAATGACTACAACCTGCACTGCAGCTGTAATGTAATGCAATGTGTTCCCATAAGCTTGTGTTGTTATTTATTAGCATCTTGTCTCTTGTTTAATATCGAGGATTATTTATATTTCTCTGGTCATAGGAGTAACGACACGAATTGGTTCGTGTGGTCAGAAATAATGTGTGCGACTTAAGTTGGGATCGGCTGGAAGACTGTCCCCGTTTCTCAGTGGAGAAAGCGGTGTTCTTTAGACAGGTGAGAGGCAGGTCTCAGACTGATCATCAGTCCAGTAAAAAAAGCTAATTATTATGCTCACTCAGCTGTGCCTCACCAGTAATACAACAAATTATCTATAAATTATAAATTATATTACCAGGGTGATCATATATCTACATGAGGTAAATATAATTTCTAAATGGTCTGTTAAGAACAGCATTAGCAGGGCATTTCAATCATAGCCAATCTGCAGTGATAATGCATTGGACCTATAGTCTACTACAAACCTCACTGCTACAGAATTGGTTAATGTTGCATAGACTCAGGAAGTGATCTTGACTCAGAAAAGGTTGGGGACCATTGCACAGGAGGGTATAGCTGAGTGCACCTCTCTCATATGGGTCACTTTCTGATCCTCGGCACTGACTTTAAGAAGCTCTTAGAGAGGACACACACACACACACACGAACACACACACAGGGCAACACAGTGCCACTGACACGGCCCGCTACCAAAACCTGCAGGCGCTCCTTCACTGCAGCAGACGCGAGTAAAACATTTAAACATGTTAACCCTCACAAGAATGCCGGCCCAGACGGCATCCCTAGCCGCGTCCTCAGAGCATGCGCAGACCAGCTGGCTGGTGTGTTTACGGACATATTCAATCAATCCTTATCCCAGTCTACTGTTCCCACGTGCTTCAAGAGGGCCACCATTGTTCCTGTTCCCAAGAAAGTGAAGGTAACTGAGCTAAATGACTACCGCCCCGTAGCACTCACTTCCGTCATCATGAAGTGCTTTGAGAGGCTACTCAAGGACCATATCACCTCCACTTTACCTGTCACACTAGACCCACTCCAATTTGCTTACCGCCCCAATAGGTCCATAGACAACGCAATCGCAATCCCACTGCACACTGCCCTAACCCATCTGGACAAGAGGAATACCTATGTAAAAATGCTGTTCATCGACTACAGCTCAGCATTTAGCACCATGGTACCCTCCAAACTCGTCATCAAGCTCGAGACCCTGGTTCTCGACTCCGCACTGTGCAACTGGGTCCTGGACTTCCTGACGGTCCGCCCCCAGGTGGTGAGGGTAGGTAACAACATCTCCACCCCGCTGATCCTCAAGACTGGGGCACCACAAGGGTGCGTTCTCAGCCCTCTCCTGTACTCCCTGTTCACCCACGACTGTGTGGCCATGCACGCCTCCAACTCAATCATCAAGTTTGCAGACGACACTACAGTGGTAGGCTTGATTACCAACAACGACGAGACGACCTACAGGGAGGATGTGAAGGCCCTCGTAGTGTGGTGTCAGGAAAATAACCTCACACTCAATGTCAACTAAACAAAGGAGATGATTGTGGACTTCAGGAAACAGCAGAGGGAGCAGCCCCCTATCCACATCGACGGGACATGCATTCAAAACACGCAGCAGCGCCTCTTCAACTTCAGGAGGCTGAAGAAATTTGGCTTGTCACCCAAAACACTCACAAACTTTTACAGATGCACAATCGAGAGCATCCTGCCGGGTTGTATCACCCCCTGCTCTGCAGTTGCCGTACAACTGTAAGGCTCTCCAGAGAGTAGTGAGGTCTGCACAACGCATCACTGGGGGCAAACTATCTGACCAACTGACCAACTGACCAACAACTGACCAACTGACCAACTAACCATCTGGCCAACTGACCACCAACAGACAAACTGACCAACAACTGACCAACTGACCACCTAACCAACTGTGACGACCCTCCCACTCTCTCTGCCGTATTCTCTCTTTGTTGTTCCCTTATTAGGATGCTGGTGGGCGGAGTTGGGAGGGTCGTCAGCTACATGGGAAACACCTGGGCCCGGTGTTAAATACAGCACTTCCCCATTCATGGAGAAGACTCTCTCCATGCAGACACCTTTATGGATTTTGTTGTGTTTCTTGTTGGTTTTTGGTTGTTTGCGACAGCATCTTTCAAAACCCTGCATTATCACATTCATGCATGCAAAACACTCACTTACACTACTGATTACTGATTACACACACCATTGTATATTTTCCTTAGTTGCTTTAGTTAATAAATATATATTTTGTTACTCCTTATCTCCACGTTGTCTCCCTTTTGTTACGGGCTTTGAGCCGGTTCGCGACACAACTGACCGATGAACTATCCGACCACCCCACCAACAACTGACCAACAACTGACCAACTAACCATCTGACCAACAACTGACCAATAACTGACCATTTGGCCAACCGACCAACAACTGACCAACAACTGACCAACTAACCATCTGACCAACTGACCACCAACTGACCATCTGACCAACTGACCATCTGGCCAACTGGCCATCTGACCAATTGACCATCTAAACAACTGACCAACTGACCATCTGACCAACTGACCGACTGACCAACAACCGACCAACTGACCAACTGACCATCTAAACAACTGATCAACTGATCAACTGACCAACTGACCATCTGGCCAACTGACCAACTGACCAACTGACCATCTAAACAACTGATCAACTGACCAACTGACCATCTGGCCAACTGACCAACTGACCAACTGACCATCTGACCAACTGACCAAAATGGCGCTGGAAGAAATGGCAGTAGTTTTACAGGTGATCAACCAATTGTGCTATTATATGTTTTTTTTCTGTGTTATTTGTAACTTCTTTTTTTTCATAAGGTTTCTGAAACCGTATTTTAAGGCAAAAAAGAGCTTCTGGATACCAGGACAGGACACTCACCACAGATGTTTTCTTCAACAAGCAAAACACACAAGACATTCTCCAATCACCCGACAGGGCCAACATCAAATCAAATCAAATCAAATCAAATTTTATTTGTCACATACACATGGTTAGCAGATGTTAAAGCGAGTGTAGCGAAATGCTTGTGCTTCTAGTTCCGACAATGCAGTAATAACAAGTAATCTAACTAACAATTCCAAAACTACTGTCTTGTACACAGTGTAAGGGGATAAAGAATATGTACATAAGGATATATGAATGAGTGATGGTACAGAGCAGCATAGGCAAGATACAGTAGATGGTATCGGGTACAGTATGTACAAATGAGATGAGTATGTAAACAAAGTGGCATAGTATAGTATAAAGTGGCTAGTGATACATGTATTACATAAGGATACCGTCGATGATATAGAGTACAGTATATACGTATGCATATGAGATGAATAATGTAGGGTAAGTAACATTTATATAAGGTAGCATTGTTTAAAGTGGCTAGTGATATATTTACATCATTTCCCATCAATTCCCATTATTAAAGTGGCTGGAGTTGAGTCAGTGTCAGTGTGTTGGCAGCAGCCACTCAGTGTTAGTGGTGGCTGTTTAACAGTCTGATGGCCTTGAGATAGAAGCTGTTTTTCAGTCTCTCGGTCCCAGCTTTGATGCACCTGTACTGACCTCGCCTTCTGGATGATAGCGGGGTGAACAGGCAGTGGCTCGGGTGGTTGATGTCCTTGATGATCTTTATGGCCTTCCTGTGACATCGGGTGGTGTAGGTGTCCTGGAGGGCAGGTAGTTTGCCCCCGGTGATGCGTTGTGCAGACCTCACTACCCTCTGGAGAGCCTTACGGTTGAGGGCGGTGCAGTTGCCATACCAGGCGGTGATACAGCCCGCCAGGATGCTCTCGATTGTGCATCTGTAGAAGTTTGTGAGTGCTTTTGGTGACAAGCTGAATTTCTTCAGCCTCCTGAGGTTGAAGAGGTGCTGCTGCGCCTTCTTCACGATGCTGTCTGTGTGAGTGGACCAATTCAGTTTGTCTGTGATGTGTATGCCGAGGAACTTAAAACTTGCTACCCTCTCCACTACTGTTCCATCGATGTGGATAGGGGGGTGTTCCCTCTGCTGTTTCCTGAAGTCCACAATCATCTCCTTAGTTTTGTTGACGTTGAGTGTGAGGTTATTTTCCTGACACCACACTCCGAGGGCCCTCACCTCCTCCCTGTAGGCCGTCTCATCGTTGTTGGTAATCAAGCCTACCACTGTTGTGTCGTCCGCAAACTTGATGATTGAGTTGGAGGCGTGCGTGGCCACGCAGTCGTGGGTGAACAGGGAGTACAGGAGAGGGCTCAGAACGCACCCTTGTGGGGCCCCAGTGTTGAGGATCAGCGGGGAGGAGATGTTGTTGCCTACCCTCACCACCTGGGGGCGGCCCGTCAGGAAGTCCAGTACCCAGTTGCACAGGGCGGGGTCGAGACCCAGGGTCTCGAGCTTGATGACGAGCTTGGAGGGTACTATCCCCGTTATTTGCAAGAGGAAGCGACGCAGGTACAGAGGACAAAGGGACGGATGCCTGGTCAGGACCAGGAAAAGGCGAGTGTGAAAGCTGCCATTACCGTCAATACTACTCGCCAACGTGCAGTCATTGGACAATAAACTAGACGAGGTACGATCACAAATATCCTACCAACGGGACATCAAAAACTGTAATATCCTATGTTTCACGGAATCGTGGCTGAATGACGACATGGATATTCAGCTAGCAGGATACACGCTGCACCGGCAAGATAGAACAGCACACGAGGGGGGGGATGTCTGTGCATATTTGTAAACAACAACTGGTGCACGAAATCTAAGGAAGTCTCTAGATTTTGCTCGCGTATATTGTGATAAATTGCAGGCCACACTACTTGCCTAGAGAGTTTTCAGCTATACTTTTCTTAGCTGTTTATTTACCACCACAGACAGATGCTGGAACTAAGACCACACTCAGTCAGCTGTATAAGAAAATAAGCAAACAGGAAACCACTCACCCAGAGGCGGCGCTCCTAGTGGCCGGAGACTTTAATGCAGGGAAACTTAAATCAGTTCTACCAAATTTCCATCAACATGTTAAATGTGCAACCAGAGGGGAAAAAAGTATAAATCACCGGTACTCCACACACAGAGACACGTACAAAGCTCTCCCTCTCCCTCCATTTGGTAAATCCGACCACAACTCTATCCTCCTGATTCCTGCTTACAAGCAAAAATCAAAGCAGGAAGCACCAGTGACTCGGTGTACAGAAAAGTGGTCAGATGAAGCAGATGCTAAACGACAGGACTGTTTTGCTATCACAGACTGGACATGGGTGATCACGCTCTCCGTAGTCAACTTGAGGAAGACCTTTAACCTAGTCAACATACACAAGGCCGCAGGGCCAGACGGATTACCAGGACGGGTGCTCCGGGCATGTGCTGACCAACTGCCAGGTGTCTTCACTGACATGTTCAACCTGTCCCTGATTGAGTCTGTAATTCCAACACGTTTCAAGCAGACCACCATGGTCTCTGTGCCCAAGAACACAAAGGCAACTTGCCTAAATGACTACAGACCCATCGCACTCACGTCCATAGCCATGAAGTGCTTTGAAAGGTTGGTAATGGCTCACATCAACACCATTATCCCAGAAACTCCAATTTGCATACCGCCCAAACAGATCCACAGATGATGTAATCTCTATTGCACTCCACACTGTCCTTTCCCACCTGGACAAAAGGAACACTTATGTGAAAATGCTATTCATTGACTACAGCTCAGCGTTCAACATCATAGTACCCTCAAAGCTCATCACTAAGCTAAGGATCCTGGGACTAAACACCTCCCTCTGCAACTGAATCCTGGACTTCCTCACTGGCTGCCCCCAGGTGGTAAGGGTAGGTAGCAACACATCTGCCACGCTAATCCTCAACACTGGAGCTCCCCAGGGGTGCATGCTCAGTCCCCTCCTGTACTCCCTGTTCACCCACGACTGCATGGCCAAGCACGACTCCAACACCATCATTAACCTGTTTGGAGTAGGGGGCAGCATTTTCACTTTTGGATAAATAGCGTGCCCAAACTGATCTGCCTCCTACTTTGTCCCAGATCCTAATATATGCATATTATTATTAGTATTGGATAGAAAACACTCTGAAGTTTTTAAAACAGTTTGAATCATGTCTGTGAGTATAACAGAACCCTTCAGAATTTTTTTTTAAGTCACTGTCTTTTCAATAGGTTTTCATGGGGAATCCAGAATTCTAATCAACTTTCCTGCAGTTCCTACCGCTTCCACTGGATGTCACCAGTTTGTAGAAATTGGTTGAGGGTTTTTCCTTTGTGTAATGAAGAAGTACCATAGCTCAGAACGAACGTCACTTCATGTGAACCTTTTGATAGAGGCGCGTAACCAGAAAAGTAGCGTCAGTTTGTTTTGCTCCTGTATTGAACACAGATCATCCCGTCTTCAATTTGATCGATTATATACGTTTAGAAATACCTAAAGTTGTATTACAAAAGTAGTTTGAAATGTTTTGGCAAAGTTTACAAGTACTGTAACTTTTGAGATATTTTGTAGGGACGTTGCGTAAGTTGGAAGCGGTGTTTTTCTGGATTAAACGCGCCAAATAAATTGACATTTTGTATATATATCGACGGAATTAATCGAACAAAAGGACCATTTGTGATGTTTATGGGACATATAGGAGTGCCAACAAAAGAAGCTCGTCACAGGTAAGGCATGATTTATATTTTATTTATGCATTTTGTGTCGCGCCTGCAGAGTTGAAATATGCTACTCTCTCATTGTTTACTGTTGTGCTATCATCAGATAATAGCATCTTATGCTTTCGCCGAAAAGCTTTTTTGAAATCTGACATGTTAGCTGGATTCACAACGAGTGTAGCTTTAATTTGCTATCTTGCATGTGTAATTTAATGAAAGTTTGAATTCGCCTACCTGACCATACTGCCTGCCCCATACTGCCTGCCCTGACCACGCTGTCTCCCTACAGGGAGCCACCATTGTGAGGCATGAGGATCTACTCCTGGACCTTTTGGAAAGGCTTTGTTCCCTGATGGAACGCCACGACCAAGGGTTCAAGACTACTATGGAGCAAATCAGGGAGTTATCTCATAGGCAGCCCGCCACCTATGAGACCCCCCAACCACCTTTTTACTATTAGTGGGGGGTTTGTACAGCCTACCCTGGCTCCCCGAGAACCTCGCTTACCACTTCCGGAGCAATATTCGTGGGATCCTGGAACCTGCCAGGGTTTTCTTTCTCAGTGCTCCCTCATTTTTGAGCTGCAGCCATCTTCATTTCCTTCGAATCTGTCGAAGATAGCATATATTATTACACTAGTGTCGGGAAGGGCGCTCTACTGGGCTATGGCAGTTTGGGAGCAACAATCTGCAATTTGTCGTGATGTGGAAGACTTCATGGCAGAGGTGAGGAAGGTTTTTGATTCTCCAGTAACCGGAAGAGAAGCGGCCCGAAAACTACTTGAATTACGTCAAGACTCCCATAGAGTGGCAGACTACGCTGTAGACTTTCACACGTCTGCCGCCGAGAGGGCCTGGAAGTCCCTGTACGATACCTTTCTTCATGGATTATCAGAGGTGATAAAAGATGAGCTGCTCGGGAGTTACCGGTGGACATCGATTCCCTCATCGCCCTCACCATTAGGATTGATGGACATCTATGGGAACGCAGGAGTGAGAGGTCTGGCCTAGGTTACACTCGTCTATCCACTGCAGCTCTGACGGAATCTGGAAGTCCCCAAAGACTGTTTTTCCGAGAGGATCTGAGACCACCCAAGCTCCCTCGAGAATCATCGACCACAGGTGAGTTGGATGCACCGGGAAGAGCTAGATTATCACCTAGGGAACGTTCACATTATCACATAGGAAACATTCTCTAATTCCCATTACCCAAACTCCTTTTTTTGTGATCCTGCTGTGAGGAGATCAGTCTAAGTCTCTCCGGGTCATATAGTTTCATGGACGCTACCCTGGTATCAGAACTAAGTATCCCCACTTAATAAATCCTCTTAACTCCTCTCCGTTCCCATGGCCGCCAGGGCATTGGACGGCAGCTCCATTGGAAGAGTCACGCTCAGTTACCATTAATATGCGGGTAGTCAATACATCTTCTCCTCATTCAGTCTCACCACATCCCTATTGCTTTGTGATTTTCTTGGCTCCAGAAGCACAACTCCGATATTGACTGGACCACGGGTCCAATCCTGGGTTGGAGCCCGTTCTGCCATTCACATTGCCTGAAGGTGGTGCAGCCTTCCCCGGAACGTCTGCTTCCAGGGTTGAGTACGGCCTCGGATCTCTCTGCCGTTCCTGCAGAGTACCATGACCTCCAGGTGGTTTTCAGCAATGCTCGTGCTACCTCCCTTTACGATTGTGCACCAAGGCACCACCTCGAGGCAGGTTATTTTCCCTGTCTGACCCTGAGGCCATGGAGTACATAGCGGACACTTTCCCATCTGTACAGTTCTACTGCCACTCCCTCTGAATCTGAGACCATCCTCCCTGCCCCATGTTTGGCGGCTTTGGTTGTTTGGGTTATTGAGGCTCTGGTCCGTAAGAAACAGTGTTCCCAGGCACAACGTGCCCCCTGTTCGCTCCTGATTCGGCCCGGCCTCAGGTCCTGGAATGGGCTCACTCCTCCAGGCTTACCTGTCATCCTGGAGCTCGTCGTACCCTGGCTTTCCTCCGACAATGCTTCTGGTGGACCACCATGGCTCCTGATGCCTCGGCCTTCGTCGCAGCATGCATGGTGTCTGCTCAAAGCAAGACTCCGCGGCAAGCTCTGTCTGGCCTCCTTCAGCCACTCCCTATCTCTCATCGCCCCTGGTCCCATAATTTGTCACTGGGCTTCCCCCGTCAGATGGTAACACCACCATGCTGACGGTGGTGGATGGGTTCCCCAGATGTTCGTCAGCCGCTGTCGGTTTACCTGGAAAAGAGCTTGGGCAGCTCTTCTCAAGACCACCTCTGGGTATCATCGGCAAGCGGACCGCCACCGGACTCTGGCTCCCCGCTATTGGGTCGGGCAGAGGGTATGGTTGTCCACACGGGACCTGTCCTTCCGGGTGGAATCCCACAAACTTTTCCCCCGTTTCATTGGTCCTTTCCCCAATGCTAGAGTCCTTAGTCCCACTGCTGTCCGTCTGCTGTTACCCCGTACCCTCCGTGTTCACCCAACATTTCATGTGTCCAAGCTATTGTCTTCTGTTTCTAGGCCCTCCCTACGTGTCATCGACGGTCAGCCAGCATACACAGTGAGACGCCTCATGAGGGTTCGACCATGGGGCATGGGTTTCCAGGACCTGGTTGACTGAGGGTTATGGAAGGTGAGAGGTGCTGGGTTCCCGCTAAAGACGTCCTGGACCCGACCCTTGTCACTGCCGGCACCCCGGTCAGTCAGGTGGTGCCCAGGTAGGACGTCAGGTGGTGCCCAGGTAGGACGTCAGGTGGTGCCCAGGTAGGACGCCAGGTGGTGCCCAGGTAGGACGCCAGGTGGTGCCCAGGTAGGACGCCAGGTGGTGCGCATAGAGAGGTGTGTGCGCTCGCTCCACATCATGGAAGACAGAAAGACAGAAAGACAGTCACGCCCCCTGTTGCTCATCATTTTATTTAGTGGGATGTTTATTCCCACTATCTCTCCCCCTATTATTTATTTGTTTTTAGTATCATTTTAATTTTACATTTGCTCTTTTGAAATTGTTGATTGTGAACCTGAAACCTAAAACAAAACTATTTGTACAGGCAACATAACATACTCATAATGCAATGTGTGTACCTACAGTATTCAAGGAATACTGGTTGCTTTTGTTGTGTGAACACAGTAGTAAATTGTGATGAATAGACTGAACGCAGATTATATACACATTTTTTAAATATATTTTACACTGTCACGCCCTGTTTCCCCTGTCTTTGTGATTGTCTCCACCCACCTCCAGGTGTCACCCGTCTTCCCCATTAGTTCCTGGGTATTTATTCCGGCGTTCCCTGTTTGTCTGTTGCCAGTTCGTCTTGTCAAGTCAACCAGCGTGTTTTTCCGTGCTCCTGCTGTTTCTTATCTCTCTTTTGCTAGTTCTCCTGGTTTTGACCCTTGCCTGCCTTGACCCTGAACCCACCTGCCTGACCATACTGCCTGCCCTGACCTCGAGCCTGCCCACCACTCTGTACCTCCTGGACTCTGACCTTGTTATGATCTTTTGCCTCTCCCTTGGATTATAATATATATCATAGACTCGAACCATCTGCCTCCCATGTCTGCATCTGGGTCTCGCCCTGTGCCCTTATAAAACAACGCTGGTCTATCAGTATATATATATATATATATATATATATATATATATATGTACTACTCTGATCTAGCAGTGTATGTATATAGATACTATACTATGCTGGTCTAACAGTATATCTGGTATATCTATGTATAGATACTATATGACGTTGGTTTATCTATATATAGATAATGTACTACTCTGGTCTAACAGCATATCTGGTGTATCTATGTATAGATACTATATGATGTTGGTTTATCTATATATAGATAATGTACTACTCTGGTCTAACAGCATATCTGGTGTATCTACATCTACAATATACATAGATAAGCTGGTCTGTTCATTTCTGATTGTCATTTAATCATGTTTAACTGAATTGTCTGCTCTTTAGTCTCATTTCACTGAAAGGTATGTTCTTTGTAGCATAATGGTCTGGTCTGTTCGGGTCTTTATGTTACATCTGTTCCTGCCACGCCCTCTACTTCTCATCCTAACCTGCCCCCAGTGCTCTCTCCCTCTTCCTGTGTGTGTGTGTGAGTGGAGACAGGTGTGCTGGAGGCAGAGCAGATCCCCACCAGCTGCAACCTGTTCCATAATCAAGACCTCTACAAATACTCAGCCCTGCCGCTTCCACGCTGCCAGATCTTAACCTCTGCTCATTCTGCCCACTCTGACTTTGGCCCCTGTCTCCAGTCCAACATCTCGTCAGTCCTGCTACTCTGTCCTGGACCCCACACTCCACTGCGTCCTTGGATTCCTCTCTGGACCTGCTTGTTCAGTCCCAACTCCCCTCGCTCCAGCCTCAGCCTCCACACCGGGCTTCCTGCAACCCGCCTGAGCTTCCCCTGGCCTGCACCCCATCTTCCCCCTGTGGTTCAATAAATACCTTGGTTACCTCATCCCAGTCTCCTCGTTTGAGTCTGCTCTTGGGTTCACCTGTTCTACTCCGCATGACATTTTAGTCCTGTTTCACTGAAGGGTCTGGTCTTTAGTCCTGTTTATCTGAAGGGTCTGGTCTTTAGTCCTGTTTATCTGAAGGGTCTTTAGTCCTGTTTATCTGAAGGGTATTTAGTCCTGTTTATCTGAAGGGTCTTTAGTCCTGTTTATCTGAAGGGTCTTTAGTCCTGTTTATCTGAAGGGTCTGGTCTTTAGTCCTGTTTCACTGAAGGGTCTGGTCTTTAGTCCTGTTTCACTGAAGGGTCTGGTCTTTAGTCCTGTTTATCTGAAGGGTCTGGTCTTTAGTCGTGTTTATCTGAAGGGTCTTTAGTCCTGTTTATCTGAAGGGTCTGGTCTTTAGTCCTGTTTATCTGAAGGGTCTGGTCTTTAGTCCTGTTTATCTGAAGGGTCTGGTCTGTTTCACCTCTCAGCCTCACAGAGCAGGAGCTGACGTGTTTACGCATGCGCACACACACACACACGCACACACACGCACACACACGCACACACACGCACACACACAGAGATGCCGGACTGCCTACCTACGTTTTATTCAAGGTATTTGAAGTGCACTAAAGAATCACCTACTTAGCTTTCATCTGTCTCTCTTTGTCTATCTTGCTCCTTCCCCTCTCTATCTCTGCCTCTCCTTCTCACTCCTTCCCCTCTCTATCTCTGCCTCTCCTTCTCACTCCTCCCCCTCTCTATCTCTGTCTCTCCTTCTCGCTCTTTCCCCTCTCTATCTCTGCCTCTCCTTCTCACTCCTTCCCCTCTTTGCCTCTCCTTCTCGCTCCTTCCCCTCTCTATCTGTCTCTCCTTCTCGCTCCTTCCCCTCTCTATCTGTCTCTCCTTCTCGCTCCTTCCCCTCTCTATCTCTGCTTCTCCTTCTCGCTCCTTCCCCTCTCTATCTCTGCCTCTCCTTCTCGCTCCTTCCCCTCTCTATCTCTGCCTCTCCTTCTCACTCCTTCGTCTCTCTATCTCTGCCTCTCCTTCTCGCTCCTTCCCCTCTCGCTCTGCCTCTCCTTCTCGCTCCTTCCCCTCTCTATCTCTGCCTCTCCTTCTCGCTCCTTCCCCTCTCTATCTGTCTCTCCTTCTCGCTCCTTCCCCTCTCTATCTCTACCTCTCCTTCTCGCTCCTTCCCCTCTCTATCTCTGCCTCTCCTTCTCACTCCTTCCCCTCTCTATCTCTGCCTCTCCTTCCTACCCCTCCCTCTCTTTTCTTCTCGTCTCTCTCTCTGATGGTTCTCCCGTCTCTTATCCTGTGCAGTTTGCAGAGATGAAGGCTAAATAGGTGATTATATAGGGCACTTCATAAATTCCTTGAAACAAATGCAGGGAGGCAGTCAGGCATCTCTGTGTGTGGTTTACCAACTCAGCTCCTTCTCTGTGACACTGTCTCTCCTAGTGCTGGCTTGATTCTCTGTTCCAACCTGGGGCCTTTTCTATACAGAACTAAACAACAACCACCTCTGTGTGCTTTCATCAATCTGATCTGAGCTCCTGTCATACCAGGACTCAGCAGCAAGAGAACGTATAACCTTATAAAACACTATACTAGCTACTACTAATGCCACTTTACAATACAAAGACATTACTCCTACTACATGATTATATCACTAATATAGTACCATGTAAGTACCAATGTATGATGGTGTCCATGATAATATCAATAATTACATCATTATGATCACCTAAAACCACTGTACTCCTCTTCATCATTATCATTTAAATTGTAGATTTGTGTGTATCTGGTAGCCACTGCAAAAACTTTTACACGGAGATGCTGTGTCCTGCTTCACCTCTTAGTGTACGAAGGAGCTCTCTCACTGGAATGGGCTCCACCCTCTGGCTGTTCTCCTGAGAGTGGGAGGGAGGTAGAGAGGGAGAGTGGGAGAGAGGTAGAGAGGGAGAGTGGGAGGGAGGGAGAGAGGGAGAGTGGGAGGGCGGTAGAGAGGGATAGTGGGAGGGAGGTAGAGAGGGAGAGTGGGAGGGAGGTAGAGAGGGAGAGTGGGAGGGAGGTAGAGAGGGAGAGTGGGAGGGAGGTAGAGAGGGAGAGTGGGAGCGAGGTAGAGAGGGAGAGAGGTAGAAAGGGAGAGTGGGAGGGAGGGAGGTAGAGAGGGAGGGAGGTAGAGAGGGAGAGTGAGAGGGAGAGTGGGAGGGAGGTAGAGAGGGAGAGAGGGAGAGTGGGAGGGAGGCAGAGAGGGAGAGAGGGAGAGTGGGAGAGTGGGAGAGAGGGAGGGAGGGAGAGAGGGAGAGAGGGAGGGAGAGAGAAGAGGGAGGTAGAGAGGGAGAGAGGGAGAGTGGGAGGGAGGTAGAGAGGGAGAGAGGGAGAGTGAGAGGGAGAGTGGGAGGGAGGTAGAGAGGGAGAGTGAGAGGGAGGTAGAGAGGGAGAGAGGGAGAGTGAGAGGGAGAGTGGGAGGGAGGTAGAGAGGGAGAGAGGGAGAGTGAGAGGGAGAGTGGGAGGGAGGTAGAGAGGGAGAGTGTGAGAGTGAGAGGGAGGGAGGTAGAGAGGGAGAGTGGGAGGGAGACTTTTTCTCCACTTCCCTTCCTCTTTTCTCCTTCTCATCTTCCTCCCTCTCGTCTTCCTTCCTCTCGTTTTCCTCCCTCTCGTCTTCCTCCCTCTCTGAGGTTCCATCAGGCTTCCAGACAGTTGATAGCTATTGATCCACTAATGGCTGTTTGAGTAGCCTGCTGGGGTGGGGGGGTCTGAGTTACTCTTTCCATCATCCCATCTGATTATTCATGTCACCAGGGAGACCCAATATGTCGACGTGATTAATGTGCTGTATTATTATGGGATGCCCTACATGGGCTGTGATGTCATACTGGGGGAACAGGTTTACTTGATGTCTTAGATGGTAGTTATGGTAGGAGTGTTGTGAATAGTGGGATAATTGCCCAAATTCACAAAGCAGGCAAGGAGTGCTGACTGACCTTTTGGCACCTTATGAATACTTTATTAATAAACTCTAAACCCATTTCATGACTATTTCTTATTTAACATGGGATAAAGATATAAACCAAAATGTGGGATTTTGTCATACACTATGTACAATATACAAAAGCATGTGGACACCCATTGAAATTAGTGGACTCTACTGTTTCAGCCACACCCGTTGTTGACAGGTGTATAAAATCGAGCACACCGCCGTGCAATCTCCATAGACAAACATTCACAGTATAATGGCCCGTACTGAAGAGCTCAGTGACTTTCAACGTGGCACCGTCATAGGATGCCACCTTTCCAACAAGTCAGTTCATCAATTTTCTGCCTTGCTAAAGTTGCCCCGGTCAACTGTATATGCTGTTATTGTGACAGGAAGGGCCTTTCCTGTTTCAGCATGACAATGCCCAAAGCGAGGTCCATAAGGAAATGGTTTGTCTAGATCGGTGCGGAAGAACTTGACTGGCCTGCACAGAGCCCTCACCTCAACCCAATCGAACACCTTTGGGATGAATTGGAACACCGACTGTGAGCCAGGCCTAATCGCCCAACATCAGTGCCCGACCTCACTAATGCTCTTGTGGCTAAACGGAAGCAAGTCCCCGCAGCAATGTTCCAACATCTAGTGGAAAGCCTTCCCAGAAGAGTGGAGGCTGTTATAGCAGCAAAGGGGGACCAACTCCATATTAATACCCATGATTTTGGAATGAGATGTTCGTTGATTAGGTGTCCACATACTTTTGGTCAGGTAGTGTATATGTGAAAACGTGGAAATGTTGCATTACGTTAGTAGTAGCCTTGTAGCCACGTCAAGGAAGCATTGACACAATATTGACACATTACATTTTGTTACAGACCATCGGAACAAAAGTAAACCTTGAATTTATAGGTTTAAAATGTCCCTCTGGTCGTCAAGGTTGACCTGTCCACTAGAGGGATATAAAGTCTAAGATCTCTGATAGGCTGACGAAGAACTCATTCCAGGATATAACCAGTGCAGTGCCACTTATTGAGGTTAGCTTGAGGCTAATGTGGGCCATGTTATCTGATGGGACCAGCTACAATTTAGCGATCTGTCACATGCTAGTAAATTGATGATTTGAATTGGCTAATATGTTTTTTGTGCAGGAGAACCTGTTAACATGTTAAATGGTTGCTTATGTTTACAAGTATGGACCTGTTATGTCAGGGCGTGACCATTAGAGCTAAAGGTCATGCTATCTGCTATCTACCTGACCTGCGTGTGTTCCAATTATATCTAGTCTTGACATTCCCAGTGATAATATATAATATCTAAGAACTGGCATATCCCCAGTGATAATATATAATATCTAAGAAGTGGAACATCCCCAGTGATAATATGTAATATCTAAGAACAGGCACATCCCCAGTGATAATATATAATATCTAAGAACAGGCACATCCCCAGTGATAATATATAATATCTAAGAAGTGGCACATCCCCAGTGATAATATATAATATCTAAGAAGTGGAACATCCCCAGTGATAATATCTAATATCTAAGAAGTGGCACACCCCAGTGATAATATCTAATAGCTAAGACGTGGAACATCCCCAGTGATAATATACAGTGCCTTGCGAAAGTATTCGGCCCCCTTGAACTTTGCGACCTTTTGCCACATTTCAGGCTTCAAACATAAAGATATAAAACTGTATTTTTTTGTGAAGAATCAACAACAAGTGGGACACAATCATGAAGTGGAACGACATTTATTGGATATTTCAAACTTTTTCAACAAATCAAAAACTGAAAAATTGGGCGTGCAAAATGATTCAGCCCCCCTAAGTTAATACTTTGTAGCGCCACCTTTTGCTGCGATTACAGCTGTAAGTCGCTTGGGGTATGTCTCTATCAGTTTTGCACATCGAGAGACTGAATTTTTTTCCCATTCCTCCTTGCAAAACAGCTTGAGCTCAGTGAGGTTGGATGGAGAGCATTTGTGAACAGCAGTTTTCAGTTCTTTCCACAGATTCTCGATTGGATTCAGGTCTGGACTTTGACTTGGCCATTCTAACACCTGGATATGTTTATTTTTGAACCATTCCATTGTAGATTTTGCTTTATGTTTTGGATCATTGTCTTGTTGGAAGACAAATCTCCATTCCAGTCTCAGGTCTTTCGCAGACTCCATCAGGTTTTCTTCCAGAATGGTCCTGTATTTGGCTCCATCCATCTTCCCATCAATTTTAACCATCTTCCCTGTCCCTGCTGAAGAAAAGCAGGCCCAAACCATGATGCTGCCACCACCATGTTTGACAGTGGGGATGGTGTGTTCAGGGTGATGAGCTGTGTTGCTTTTACGCCAAACATAACGTCTTGAATTGTTGCCAAAAAGTTCAATTTTGGTTTCATCTGACCAGAGCACCTTCTTCCACATGTTTGGTGTGTCTCCCAGGTGGCTTGTGGCAAACTTTAAACAACACTTTTTATGGACATCTTTAAGAAATGGCTTTCTTCTTGCCACTCTTCCATAAAGGCCAGATTTGTGCAATATACGACTGATTGTTGTCCTATGGACAGAGTCTCCCACCTCAGCTGTAGATCTCTGCAGTTCATCCAGAGTGATCATGGGCCTCTTGGCTGCATCTCTGATCAGTATTCTCCTTGTATGAGCTGAAAGTTTAGAGGGACGGCAAGGTCTTGGTAGATTTGCAGTGGTCTGATACACCTTCCATTTCAATATTATCGCTTGCACAGTGCTCCTTGGGATGTTTAAAGCTTGGGAAATATTTTTGTATCCAAATCCGGCTTTAAACTTCTTCACAACAGTATCTCGGACCTGCCTGGTGTGTTCCTTGTTCTTCATGATGCTCTCTGCGCTTTTAACGGACCTCTGAGACTATCACAGTGCAGGTGCATTGATACGGAGACTTGATTACACACAGGTGGATTGTATTTATCATCATTAGTCATTTAGGTCAACATTGGATCATTCAGAGATCCTCACTGAACTTCTGGAGAGAGTTTGCTGCACTGAAAGTAAAGGGGCTGAATCATTTTGCACGCCCAATTTTTCAGTTGTTAAAAAAGTTTGAAATATCCAATAAATGTCGTTCCACTTCATGATTGTGTCCCTCTTGTTGTTGATTGTTCACAAAAAAATACAGTTTTATATCTTTATGTTTGAAGCCTGAAATGTGGCAAAAGGTCGCAAAGTTCAAGGAGGCCGAATACTTTCGCAAGGCACTGTATAATATCTAAGAAACATCCTGTCTTCAGGTCTACCATCACTCATCAGCTATCACAGGCAACAGAGAGATGCTTCCTCAGTAATGTAATAATTTTTCTAATCTGATCTGAACATGACTTCAACCTAGAGAATGGATTTAAAGTGGAACTCACAGCTTTTTAACTACTTTTTAGATATGAAACAGACAACCACAACATCAAATATCAAATTACTAGTTTATGCTACCAAATAAATTTTATAAGAGGTTTTAAAAATAGGTTATATTTGACTCAACGTTCCATGACGTACACTAAGGCATTGTTAGCCGAATAGGTGGATGTACCGCAATGCTCGGTTAATATTAATTCACCAATACATTTCTTGTCCAAAAAAGTCCAAAAAATATTGCTATCAGTTTGTAAATCACAGCTGGCCTGGTACACTGTTCGCTGCCTCCATTCAGGATGCACTGTGATGCACAGAGTTCAGTTTCAATGACTCAATATTCTGGACCAAAAAAAATGTAACTAATGCTGGGATTGTCAATACAATCGAACTAGCAAGGGTAATGATCACAAGTCAGTCATAAAGTGGCTAATAGGCTTGTGTAGCTGCTAGGAGTACATCATGTGATCGGAGGTGTGGGTGAGGGACTGACGTTTTCCCCTCGTATCGTTTACCCGTGGCTACACAGCTAGAGATGCACTTATCATTTGGTTAGTTAGCAAGAAATGTGAATCGCTTTGCTAGCTAGCTAGCTATACTGAAACAACTGTTATCCAGCATCCTGCTATGCAGCGTTTGTAAATTCTCTCTGGCTATCTACTCTGATTTCAGAGAACTCTCGTCTGAACTCTCGTCTGAACTCTCGTCTGAACTCTCGTCTGAACTCTCGTCTGAACTCTCGTCTGAACTCTCGTCTATACCAAAGAGCAGAATAACTGATTCATTTACAACCGCTCAATACCCGCCGAATTTGACCGGTGTCAGTAAACGTAGACTAAACAAGTAATAATTAGTCCAGAACGTTCTAGATAACAGCCTAACCAGCTCTGTTACGGTGAGTAAAATGATCAGAGTGAGGCGTTTGTGTATGGAAATAGCTAGGTAGCGTGCTAGCCATCTTTAGCCAGATAGTTTGGGTGCTTGACTGGGACAACTCTTCCATTGACAGGCAAGCTGCAGAAGGACGAACAGGATATTCCCCATCGTTTATCAGTGTAATTTTAACGGCCAACTAGCTGAAAAAGTTTGAGAGGGTTTCTCTAATGTTTCTTCGTTACATTTTAGCTCATCTTGCTCTGATTAGCATTAGTTGCTGATCTTGTTGTTGTTGATGTGCATATAGAGAAAGATAGCCTACTTTTTCATGGTTTTTTGATCAATAGGTCTGTAAAGTTCCCAAATGTAAGAGGACTCCCCTGGTATTTATATGCATATTTGCAGAAATCCATTGATGGTGACAGGCCCTACTGCCTGTGAACACACAGTCCAGTTCATAGTGAATGGTGACAGGACCTACTGCCTGTAAACACACAGTCCAGTTCATAGTGAATGATGACAGGCCCTACTGCCTGTAAACACACAGTCCAGTTCATAGTGAATGATGACAGGCCCTACTGCCTGTAAACACACAGTCTAGTTCATAGTGAATGATAACAGGCCCTACTGCCTGTAAACACACAGTCCAGTTCATAGTGAATGGTGACAGGCCCTACTGCCTGTAAACAGACAGTCCAGTTCATAGTGAATGATGACAGGCCCTACTGCCTGTAAACACACAGTCTAGTTCATAGTGAATGATAACAGGCCCTACTGCCTGTAAACACACAGTCCAGTTCATAGTGAATGGTGACAGGCCCTACTGCCTGTAAACACACAGTCTAGTTCATAGTGAATGATAACAGGCCCTACTGCCTGTAAACACACAGTCCAGTTCATAGTGAATGATAACAGGCCCTACTTCCTGTAAACACACAGTCCAGTTCATAGTGAATGGTGACAGGCCCTACTGCCTGTAAACACACAGTCCAGTTCATAGTGAATGATGACAGGCCCTACTTCCTGTAAACACACAGTCCAGTTCATAGTGAATGGTAACAGGCCCTACTGCCTGTAAACACACAGTCCAGTTCATAGTGAATGATAACAGGCCCTACTGCCTGTAAACACACAGTCCAGTTCATAGTGAATGATAACAGGCCCTACTTCCTGTAAACACACAGTCCAGTTCATAGTGAATGGTGACAGGCCCTACTGCCTGTAAACACACAGTCCAGTTCATAGTGAATGGTGACAGGCCCTACTGCCTGTAAACACACAGTCCAGTTCATAGTGAATGGTGACAGGCCCTACTGCCTGTAAACACACAGTCCAGTTCATAGTGAATGGTGACAGGCCCTACTTCCTGTAAACACACAGTCCAGTTCATAGTGAATGGTGACAGGCCCTACTGCCTGTAAACACACAGTCCAGTTCAAAGTGCCTGTAAACACACAGTCCAGTTCAAAGTGAATGATGGCAGGTCCTACTGCCTGTAAACACACAGTCCAGTTCATAGTGAATGATGGCAGGCCCTACTACCTGTAAACACACAGTCCAGTTCATAGTGAATGATGACAGGCCCTACTGCCTGTAAACACACAGTCCAGTTCAAAGTGAATGATGACAGGCCCTACTGCCTGTAAACACACAGTCCAGTTCATAGTGACTGTAAACACACAGTCCAGTTCATAGTGAATGGTGACAGGCCCTACTTCCTGTAAACACACAGTCCAGTTCATAGTGAATGATGGCAGGCCCTACTGCCTGTAAACACACAGTCCAGTTCATAGTGAATGATGGCAGGCCCTACTACCTGTAAACACACAGTCCAGTTCATAGTGAATGATGACAGGCCCTACTGCCTGTAAACACACAGTCCAGTTCATAGTGACTGTAAACACACAGTCCAGTTCATAGTGAATGGTGACAGGCCCTACTTCCTGTAAACACACAGTCCAGTTCATAGTGAATGATGGTAGGCCCTACTTCCTGTAAACACACAGTCCAGTTCATAGTGCATGATGGCAGGCCCTACTACCTGTAAACACACAGTCCAGTTCATAGTGAATGATGACAGGCCCTACTGCCTGTAAACACACAGTCCAGTTCATAGTGAATGGTGACAGGCCCTACTGCCTGTAAACACAGTCCAGTTCATAGTGAATGATGGCAGGCCCATGTGAAAATGGCTTGTTTGTATAAAGGTCTACTGTAGTTCTGATTGGCTATGGGGCACCAGTCTGCGTAGACTCCGTTCCTGGACGAGACAGATGTTTTGTTTGTCTTTATTTACTGCAGTGTCTAGTAATTGTCCAAACGCACGGCCGCATTCCCACTTTATGAAAACGTCAACATGAATTGGTCAGAAACGTTTTCATAAAACCATCGCAATCTTCCTGGGGGTGAATTTAATCAGATTTCATCTAGCTAAAAACACTATCAGTTCCACTTTAAGTTAAACAGACATTTAATAACAATAATAACCTTGCACAACATTTAGGAGATCAAGCCTAATATGAAATGTGCACAATGTGTAACTAGAGGTGTAGTGATGAAATACAGGAAAGGTAGTAGTGGCTAACTGCAAGCAGCTCAAAGCCATCACTATTTGCTATTTACTGGGGAAATCAAACGTAGTGGCTCAACTACACACCGCATATAGACGAGCCATCGACCTACACAACCAACAAACGGAGGAGAATAGGTACGTGCTTTCCAGAATTATAGCATTAAATTGTGTGGCAATTGTGAGACAGCGCTGAGGGGCCATGACGAGTCGGCCGACTCCTTGAACCCAGGCGTTTTCAGGTGTATTTTTGGACCATGGGTGAAGGAGATTACAGGCTACAAAGGCATTGTGATGACCAAACCAATTTTTAAGGGTACATCAAGCACGATACTAAACAAACTTTTGGATTGTATGTATGAAGCGTACAGTAAAGATATAGCTAAGGAGGTGTCTGAGATTCATTTTGCGTCTGTACAGGCAGAAGAAACCACTGACATCTCCTGTAAATCACAGACTGTAATAGTGCTGAGTTACAAGACAACAGTGTGTGTGTGTGAGGTTTTTGTAGTTTGTAGAGGTGAAGGACTAAACTGGTGTTGGCCTCTCCAACACCATCAAACAAGTCCTAGCGCCACTGAATGTCAAGGAGAAGCTGGTTACACAAACCTACGACGGGACAATGGTGATGAGTGGTAATGTACGTGGTGTCCAAACGCTACCGGAGACGCACCCCAACTGAATCTAACACTTCAGCAACTTTGTGCAGGGAGAGTGAGCGTGCATGAAGTGTTTTTTTGCAGACCTATCCTCCTTCCCCTCCTTTTTCACGGGCTCACCCAAAAGACTCAACGCTCTCGCGGAATCAACGAAAATACCGTGTGGCTCTAGCCCAGTGCATGGAGGACATACGTAAGCAGCCTGGATGGGAGGACCGTGCGGCTCTAGCCCAGTGCATGGAGGACATACGCAAGCAGCCTGGATGGGAGGACCGTGAGGCTCAGGCCCAGTGCATGGAGGACATACGCAAGCAGCCTGGATGGGAGGACCGTGCGGCTCTAGCCCAGTGCATGGAGGACATACGCAAGCAGCCTGGATGGGATGAGATCACCATCAGCGAGGCTTATGACCTTGTCCATGAAACTCAAGGATCCTACATTTCTGCAACTGCTCAAGTTCTTTTACTTGGTCATGCCAGAGGAGGATGTTTTGTACAACAGAACAGCAGTTGGTGGACAGCTCATTTATCCCCAGTATGTACGTTCCTTTCTGACCACAGAACTCCAGTGTACTACCAGGCTATGGCCTGTGGGCAACCAGGAGAAGCTGAACAGCTCTCTACCAGCATCCTGAGCTGCCCACTCTCTACCAGCATCCTGAGCTGCCCACTCTCTACCAGCATCCTGAGCTGCCCACTCTCTACCAGCATCCTAAGCTGCCCACTCTCTAACAGCATCCTGAGCTGCCCACTCTCTACCAACATCCTGAGCTGCCCACTCTCTACCAGCATCCTGAGCTGCCCACTCTCTACCAGCATCCTGAGCTGCACACTGAAAAGACAGCACTTCCTTTATTGAAATGACTCTATGAGAACAACCTGCAGGAGGCCTTGTCTGAGACAGTCTCTCTTCTCAAAATCACCACTCCGATGACAACCGTTGAGTCTAAGAGGAACTTTTACACCAGTAAAAGTATAAAAACCTTCACAGGCAACTCGAACGGGCCAGAAATTGTTAAATGCATTGGCCCTGCTGTCAATCCAGAGAAGTTTGCCTGCAAGAAGGACCGCCGTGCCAACTTCCTGTTCAAATGAGCACAGCACAACAATGGTAAAGAAATATGTCCAGTATGCTGCAGCATAATGATGTAATATGCCAGGGCTATATACTATATACTGTAGCTAAGAAAGTAATACTAAGTGTATGTTGTGTCGTAATCTGTTAGTGGCCCATGTGTCTCACCATAATATTTTGGTCCCTTTTCACCTCTTATTAATTTCATCTGCTGTTCTGACTTGGTGTTGCACAAGTAGCCCTATAGCCTCTTTCAGAGAAATGCAATCATGGAATATTGTAACAGCTTTCATTGCCTGCTGACCTGCCCCCGTTGTAAGAACTTTTATTGTCTGCTTATATGCCCCTGTTAATTTAGCCTACGGTCCTGACTTGGTGTACAGGGAGAATACTGTAAGAACGGACCATGTTCTGAATTCTGTCGCTGTACATTTTAAAAGTGCTGAGCGAATAGGCATATAGGCTACATCCATTATAGCTCGCTCATGTCTTAATCAAAATTATGGCTTGCCTCTTTTATGACATTGCCATAGTTTGTACATCTGCCTTGTTATATTGCTTAAAAAGGTCTGTCTCATTAGTGTATTATTAATAATTTTAGGCAATGTTAGAATGATGCATTAAATAGTTTTTCTTACTTTTGTCATGCCCTGATCTGTTTCACCTTTTCCTGTGATTGTCTCCACCCCCTCCAGGTGTCACTTACTTTCCCCAGTGTATTTATCCCTGTGTTTCCTGTCTCTCTGTGCCAATTCGTCTTGTATGTCTCCAAGTCAACTAGTGTTTTCCCCGTTCTCCTGCTTGATGCATTCTCTTTTCTGTAGTCCTCACGGCCTGCCTGCCTTGACCACGAGCCTGTCTGCACCTCCTGGACTCTGATCTGGTTTTGACCTTTTTGCCTGTCCACGACCATTCTCTTGCCTACCCCTTTGGGTTAATAAACATTTTAAGACTCCAACCACCTGCCTCCTGGGTCTCGCCTTGTGTCATGATAACTTTGTGTGTTATACAGTGCCTTGCGAAAGTATTCGGCCCCCTTGAACTTTGCGACCTTTTGCCACATTTCAGGCTTCAAACATAAAGATATAAAACTTTATTTTTTTGTGAAGAATCAACAACAAGTAGGACACAATCATGAAGTGGAACGACATTTATTGGATATTTCAAACTTTTTTAACAAATCAAAAACTGAAAATTGGGCGTGCAAAATTATTCAGCCCCCTTAAGTTAATACTTTGTAGCGCCACCTTTTGCTGCGATTACAGCTGTAAGTCGCTTGGGGTATGTCTCTATCAGTTTTGCACATCGAGAGACTGACATTTTTTCCCATTCCTCCTTGCAAAACAGCTCGAGCTCAGTGAGGTTGGATGGAGAGCATTTGTGAACAGCAGTTTTCAGTTCTTTCCACAGATTCTCGATTGGATTCAGGTCTGGACTTTGACTTGGCCATTCTAACACCTGGATATGTTTATTTTTGAACCATTCCATTGTAGATTTTGCTTTATGTTTTGGATCATTGTCTTGTTGGAAGACAAATCTCCGTCCCAGTCTCAGGTCTTTTGCAGACTCCATCAGGTTTTCTTCCAGAATGGTCCTGTATTTGGCTCCATCCATCTTCCCATCAATTTTAACCATCTTCCCTGTCCCTGCTGAAGAAAAGCAGGCCCAAACCATGATGCTGCCACCACCATGTTTGACAGTGGGGATGGTGTGTTCAGCTGTGTTGCTTTTACGCCAAACATAACGTTTTGCATTGTTGCCAAAAAGTTCAATTTTGGTTTCATCTGACCAGAGCACCTTCTTCCACATGTTTGGTGTGTCTCCCAGGTGGCTTGTGGCAAACTTTAAACAACACTTTTTATGGATATCTTTAAGAAATGGCTTTCTTCTTGCCACGCTTCCATAAAGGCCAGATTTGTGCAATATACGACTGATTGTTGTCCTATGGACAGAGTCTCCCACCTCAGCTGTAGATCTCTGCAGTTCATCCAGAGTGATCATGGGCCTCTTGGCTGCATCTCTGATCAGTCTTCTCCTTGTATGAGCTGAAAGTTTAGAGGGACGGCCAGGTCTTGGTAGATTTGCAGTGGTCTGATACTCCTTCCATTTCAATATTATCGCTTGCACAGTGCTCCTTGGGATGTTTAAAGCTTGGGAAATATTTTTGTATCCAAATCCGGCTTTAAACTTCTTCACAACAGTATCTCGGACCTGCCTGGTGTGTTCCTTGTTCTTCATGATGCTCTCTGCGCTTTTAACGGACCTCTGAGACTATCACAGTGCAGGTGCATTTATACGGAGACTTGATTACACACAGGTGGATTGTATTTATCATCATTAGTAATTTAGGTCAACATTGGATCATTCAGAGACCCTCACTGAACTTCTGGAGAGAGTTTGCTGCACTGAAAGTAAAGGGGCTGAATAATTTTGCACGCCCAATTTTTCTGTTTTTGATTTGTTAAAAAAGTTTGAAATATCCAATAAATGTCGTTCCACTTCATGATTGTGTCCCACTTGTTGTTGATTCTTCACAAAAAAATACAGTTTTATATCTTTATGTTTGAAGCCTGAAATGTGGCAAAAGGTCGCAAAGTTCAAGGGGGCCAAATACTTTTGCAAGGCACTGTAGTTAGCTAGGGGGCTTTTCTCCGCGAGGAGGGTAATAAGTTACAGACACAACAAGATTATATGAGAGTATCCTATCCTCATAACCATGTTTTCCAGTGACAGTCTCTTCCCAGTCAAATATTTTTGTCCAACAAACAATTCAATAACAGACCATAATTCCAGTAGTAGACCCATGTAATTCCAGTAATTGTCAGGCAGAGTGACACAGGGTAACCCTAGAGCAGACACAGATGAGGAAACAGGGATGAATTAACCAAAATATTCATTGTTACACAGGGAGATATGGAGTGCAGATCTGTGGAAGCTTGGATGAGTTGCAGGAAAAACAGATCTGGCAGCGTGGAAGTGGCAGGACGGAGTATTTGTAGAGGTCTTGATTATGGAACGAGTTGCAGCTGGTGGGGATCTGCTCTGACTCCAGCACACCTGTCTCCACCCACACACACACACAGGAAGAGGGAGAGGGAGAGAGAGAGTGTACAGTAACTGCAGGTCAGGACGACACCGGATGAACACCAGAGGATGTAGCAGAAGCAGACGTGACAGTACCACCCCCTCCCCCTCTCTACGGACGCCACCTGGCGGACGACCCGGTTTGTCTGGGTGTGAGGTGTGTGTGTGTGCGTGCGTGCGTGCGTCCGTCCGCCCGCCCGCCCGCCCGCCCGCCCGTCCGCCCGCCCGTCCGTTCGTTTCCTCCCTGGCTGGCAGGTTTGGTCTGCAGGCTATAAAGGGTGGCCACATCAGCCAACACTGTCTCTGTTCCCTGACTGGCAGGCTGACTTCCTCCACCTATTGGTTGATGGTCTGTTTCCACCAGACAACACTCTCTCTCCTTCCTGACTGGCAGGCTGACTTCCTCCACCTATTGGTTGATGGTCTGTTTCCACCAGACAACACTCTCTCTCCTTCCTGACTGGCAGGCTGACTTCCTCCACCTATTGGTTGATGGTCTGTTTCCACCAGACAACACTCTCTCTCCTTCCTGACTGGCAGGCTGACTTCCTCCACCTATTGGTTGATGGTCTGTTTCCACCAGACAACACTCTCTCTCCTTCCTGACTGGTAGGCTGACTTCCTCCACCTATTGGTTGATGGTCTGTTTCCACCAGACAACACTCTCTCTCCTTCCTGACTGGCAGGCTGACTTCCTCCACCTATTGGTTGATGGTCTGTTTCCACCAGACAACACTCTCTCTCCTTCCTGACTGGCAGGCTGACTTCCTCCACCTATTGGTTGATGGTCTGTTTCCACCAGACAACACTCTCTCTCCTTCCTGACTGGTAGGCTGACTTCCTCCACCTATTGGTTGATGGTCTGTTTCCACCAGACAACACTCTCTCTCCTTCCTGACTGGCAGGCTGACTTCCTCCACCTATTGGTTGATGGTCTGTTTCCACCAGACAACACTCTCTCTCCTTCCTGACTGGCAGGCTGACTTCCTCCACCTATTGATTGATGGTCTGTTTCCACCAGACAACACTCTCTCTCCTTCCTGACTGGCAGGCTGACTTCCTCCACCTATTGGTTGATGGTCTGTTTCCACCAGACAACACTCTCTCTCCTTCCTGACTGGCAGGCTGACTTCCTCCACCTATTGGTTGATGGTCTGTTTCCACCAGACAACACTCTCTCTCCTTCCTGACTGGTAGGCTGACTTCCTCCACCTATTGGTTGATGGTCTGTTTCCACCAGACAACACTCTCTCTCCTTCCTGACTGGCAGGCTGACTTCCTCCACCTATTGGTTGATGGTCTGTTTCCACCAGACAACACTCTCTCTCCTTCCTGACTGGCAGGCTGACTTCCTCCACCTATTGGTTGATGGTCTGTTTCCACCAGACAACACTCTCTCTCCTTCCTGACTGGCAGGCTGACTTCCTCCACCTATTGGTTGATGGTCTGTTTCCACCAGACAACACTCTCTCTCCTTCCTGACTGGCAGGCTGACTTCCTCCACCTATTGGTTGATGGTCTGTTTCCACCAGACAACACTCTCTCTCCTTCCTGACTGGCAGGCTGACTTCCTCCACCTATTGGTTGATGGTCTGTTTCCACCAGACAACACTCTCTCTCCTTCCTGACTGGTAGGCTGACTTCCTCCACCTATTGGTTGATGGTCTGTTTCCACCAGACAACACTCTCTCTCCTTCCTGACTGGCAGGCTGACTTCCTCCACCTATTGGTTGATGGTCTGTTTCCACCAGACAACACTCTCTCTCCTTCCTGACTGGCAGGCTGACTTCCTCCACCTATTGGTTGATGGTCTGTTTCCACCAGACAACACTCTCTCTCCTTCCTGACTGGCAGGCTGACTTCCTCCACCTATTGGTTGATGGTCTGTTTCCACCAGACAACACTCTCTCTCCTTCCTGACTGGCAGGCTGACTTCCTCCACCTATTGGTTGATGGTCTGTTTCCACCAGACAACACTCTCTCTCCTTCCTGACTGGCAGGCTGACTTCCTCCACCTATTGGTTGATGGTCTGTTTCCACCAGACAACACTCTCTGGTCCTACGGACGTCCTCAGCTCACGTTACATTTGAGTATTTCTTTTTATTGTTTGTTTAATAAATGTATTCCTGTTTCCATTTAAGCCATTATCAGTCTCCCTTTGTTGTTAGGAACGATGAGCCAGGTGGTGTGTGTGTTAAATGTGTCTCTGCCTATTCACCTCAGTGAGAGGACAGTGGGTAACAGATGAGCTCCTTCAGGATGTAGAGGGTCTTTAAATATCTCTCTGGATTAATAATGCAGCACAGACTGATCGGTCTTTAACTATGACTTCATCACCCCCCTCTCTCTCACCTCTGTCTTTAACAATGACTTCATCACCCCCACTCTCTATCTGTCTTTAACAATGACTTCATCACCCCCCTCTCTCTCTCTCTGTCTTTAACAATGACTTCATCACCCCTCTCTCTCTCTCTCTCTCTCTCTCTCTCTCTCTCTGTCTTTAACAATGACTTCATCACCCCTCTCTCTCTCTCTCTGTCTTTAACAATGACTTCATCACCCCTCTCTCTCTCTCTCTGTCTTTAACAATGACTTCATCACCCCACATCTCTATCTGTCTTTAACAATGACTTCATCACCCCCCCTCTCTCTCTGTCTCAATGACTACCTCATCACCCCCCTCTCTCTCTCTGTCTCAATAACTACCTCATCACCCCCCTCTCTCTCTCTGTCTCAATGACTACCTCATCATCCCCCTCTCTCTCTGTCTCAATGATTACCTCATCACCCCCCCTCTCTCTCTGTCTCAATGATTACCTCATCACCCCCTCTCGCTCTCTGTCTCAATGACTACCTCATCACCCCCTCTCTCTCTCTCTGTCTCAATGACTACCTCATCACCCCCCTCTCTCTCTCTGTCTCAATGACTACCTCATAACCCCCTCTCTCTCTCTGTCTCAATGACTACCTCATCACCCCCCCTCACACTCTGTCTTTAACAATGACTACCTCATCACCCCCCCTCACACTCTGTCTTTAACAATGACTACCTCATCACCCCCCCTCTCTCTCTGTCTCAATGACTACCTCATCACCCCCATCTCTCTCTGTCTCAATGACTACCTCATCACCACCCTCTCTCTCTGTCTCAATGACTACATAATCACCCCCCTCTCTCTCTCTCTGTCTCAATGACTACCTCATCACCGTCTCTCTCTCTCTGTCTCAATGACTACCTCATCACCCCCCTCTCTCTGTCTTTCACAATGACTACCTCATCACCCCCCCTTCGCTCTCTGCCTTTAACAATCTCTCTCTTGCTCTCTCTCTGCCTTTTACAATCTCTCTCTCTCTCTACCTTTTACAATGTCTATCTCTTCTCTCTCTGCCTTTTACAATCTCTCTCTCTCTCTCTCCCTCATTCTCTCTCTCTATCTCTTTCTCTTTCTCTTTCCCTCTCTCTCTCTCTCTTTCCCCCTCTCTCTCTCTCTATCTCTCTTCTCTCTCTGCCTTTTACAACGTCAGTCACAGTGGTCAGGTATTCTGCCAATGTTTACTATGTTTAGGAACAAATAGCATTCTCTCTCGGTCTCTGTCTATCTGTCTCTCTCTCTGTTTCTCTCTCTCTCTATCTGTCTCTCTCTCTGTTTCTCTCTCTCTTTTTACTCTATAATATTTATGTGGATGTACTGTACTTCCCTTGTTGTCTTCCTTCACTGTAATCACTTACTACACACACACCACACATACACCACACACACGCGCACGCGCACACGCACACACACACACACACACACACACACACACACACACACACACACACACCCCACTTAAACTGTGATGGTGTTCTCTCTGTCAAGCCTCCCACTCTACCCAGGGCTCTATCAGCGGACAACTGCTAGATCAGAGAATCAGGAGTCATTCTCCAACTGGAACAGTGTTCTGTTTAGGATAACAGGGGAGACACACAGACACATGCTACACACACATCACAGTGTTCTGTTTAGAATAACAGGGGAGAGAAATCCTCAGACAGACATATCCTCACACACAGACACATGCTACACACACATCACAGTGTCTGCTGCCAGACTCTTATTATGATTGCTAAATCCCAATTCCCCAAAACACGGTTGGACTATAAATATTGCATTATACTTCTGATGCTAAAATGTTTATTACATTGCTATTTTATGTTGGCATTCTATTATGTCTCTCTGCTGGGAAAGAGGAGAGAACAGGAGAGCAGAGAGTCTGGGAAACAGCTCAGGAGGGGGGGGGGAGAACAGGAGAGCAGAGAGTCTGGGAAACAGCTCGGGGGGGGAGAACAGGAGAGCAGAGAGTCTGGGAAACAGCTCGGGGGGGGGAGAACAGGAGAGCAGAGAGTCTGGGAAACAGCTCGGGGGGGGGGGGGGAACAGGAGAGCAGAGAGTCTGGGAAACAGCTCGGGGGGGGGGGAGAACAGGAGAGCAGAGAGTCTGGGAAACAGCTCGGGGGGGGGGGGGGGAGAACAGGAGAGCAGAGAGTCTGGGAAACAGCTCGGGGGAGGGGGGAGAACAGGAGAGTAGAGAGTCTGGGAAACAGCTCGGGGGGGGGGGGAGAACAGGAGAGCAGAGAGTCTGGGAAACAGCTCGGGGGGGGGGAGAACAGGAGAGTAGAGAGTCTGGGAAACAGCTCGGGGGGGGGAGAACAGGAGAGCAGAGAGTCTGGGAAACAGCTCGGGGGAGGGGGGAGAACAGGAGAGCAGAGAGTCTGGGAAACAGCTCGGGGGGGGGGAGAACAGGAGAGTAGAGAGTCTGGGAAACAGCTCGGGGGGGGGAGAACAGGAGAGCAGAGAGTCTGGGAAACAGCTCGGGGGGGGGGGAGAACAGGAGAGCAGAGAGTCTGGGAAACAGCTCGGGGGGGAGGGAGAACAGGAGAGTATGCTCTCGTTGGCTGGCCCTCGCTTCATACTCGTCGCCAAACGCACTGGCTAAAGGTCATCTACAAGACCCTGCTAGGTAAAGCCCCGCCTTATCTCAGCTCACTGGTCACCATAGCATTACCCACCCGTAGCACGCGCTCCAGCAGGTACATCTCACTGGTCACCCCCAAAGCCAATTCCTCCTTTGGTCGTCTTTCCTTCCAGTTCTCTGCTGCCAATGACTGGAACAAATTGCAAAAATCACTGAAGCTGGAGACTCATATCTCCTTCACTAACTTTAAGCATCAGCTATCAGAGCAGCTTACCGATCATTGCAGCTGTACACAGCCCATCTGTAAATAGCCCACCCAACTACCTCATCCCCATATTGTTATTTATTGTGTTTTTGCTCCTTTGCACCCCAGTATCTCTACTTGCGCATTCATCTTCTGTGCATCTCTCACTCCAGTGTTAATTTGCTAAATTGTAGTTATTTCGCCGATACAGCCTATTTATTGCCTTACCTCCCTAATCTTACTTCATTCGCACACACTGTATATAGACTTTTCTACTGTATTATTGACTGTACGTTTGATTATTCCATGTGTAACTCTGTAACTCTGTGTTGTTGTTTGTGTCGCACTGCTTTGCTTCATCTTGGCCAGGTCTCAGTTGTAAATGAGAACTTGTTCTCAACTGGCCTACCTGGTTAAATAAAGGTGAAATAAATAAATTTAAATAAATAAATATTGAACTGGATATTTGAGTCTTTTGTTATGTTTGTTACTACGCGATACATTTAATAATATATTATTAGACATAGTGACCAGCTGAAGTAGACAGAAGCATATATATGGCAGATCAATCCAAACTCATCTCTCGATATGCCCAGCCCACTCATTATCTCAACCAATCATGGCTAGCGGGAAGGTTGATGCCTTTTTTCTGTGGTTTAACCAACTAGGCTCGCATTTACAGAATAAAAGGGCCACTCTTAAATGTGAAGTTTTGTCACACAACACAATGATGATGTCTCAGGTTTCTAGGGAGCGTGCAATTGGCATGCTGACTGCAGCAATGTCCACCAGAGCTGTTGCCAGAGAACTGAATGTTAATTTCTCAACGAAAAGCCTCCTCCAACGTCGTTTTAGAGAATTTGGCAGTACGGCCAACCGGCCTCACAACCGCAGACCATGTGTATGGCGTTGTTTGGGTGAGTGGTTTGCTGATGTCAACACTGTGAACAGACTGCCCCATGCGGTGGTGGGGTTATGGTTTGGACAGGCATAAGCAACGGACAATGAACACAATTTCCTTTTATCGATGGCAATTTGAATCCGCAGAGATACCGTGACGAGATCCTGAGGCCCATTGTCGTGCCATTCATCCACGGCCATCACCTCATGTTTCAGCATGATAATGCACAGCCCCATGTCGCAAAGATCTGTACACAATTCCTGGAAGCTGAAAATATCCCAGTTCTTCCATGGCCTGCATACTCACCAGATATGTCACCCATTGAGCATGTTTGGGATGCTCTGGATTGACGTGCACGACATAGTGTTCCAGTTCCCGCCAAAATATCTAGAAACTTTGCACAGCCATTAAAGAGGAGTGGGACAACATTCCACAAGCCACAATCAACTCTATGTGAAGGAGATGTGTTGCGCTGCATGTGTTACGGTGCGTGAATGAGGACCCAAAAGCGAATCAACTTAAACAGAGCTTCTTTAATTACCAAACATAGGTAGGCTCAGATGGACCGGCAGATTCCGACAGGACAGGACAAGGTTACAGCAAACATGACGACAGTCTGGTTCAGGCATGAATGACACAAACAAACAAGAATCCGACAAGGACAGGAGCAGGAACAGAGAGAGATATAGGGACCTAATCAGAGGGAAAAAAGGGAACAGGTGGGGAACGGGGTGAATGGGTAGTTAGAGGAGACAAGGGACAGCTGGGGGAAAGCGGGGGAGAAAAGGTAACCTAACACGACCAGCAGAGGGAGACAGGGTGAAGGGAAAGGACAGAGACAAGACAACATGACAGTACATGACAGTACCCCCCCACTCACCGAGCGCCTCCTGGCGCACTCGAGGAGGAAACCTGGCGGCAACGGAGGAAATCATCAATCAGCGCACGGTCCAGCACGTCCCGAGAGGGAACCCAACTCCTCTCCTCAGGACCGTACCCCTCCCAGTCAACTAGGTACTGATGACCACGGCCCCGAGGACGCATGTCCAAGATTTTACGGACCCTGTAGATAGGTGCGCCCTCGACAAGGATGGGGGGGGGGGGGAAGACGAGCGGGGGCGCGAAGAACGGGCTTAACACAGGAGACATGGAAGACCGGGTGGACGCGACGAAGATATCGCGGAAGAAGAAGTCGCACTGCGACAGGATTAATGACCTGAGAGATACGGAATGGACCAATGAACCGCGGGGTCAACTTGCGAGAAGCCGTCTTAAGGGGAAGGTTCTGAGTGGAGAGCCAAACTCTCTGACCGCGACAATATCTAGGGCTCTTAGTTCTACGCTTATTAGCAGCTCTCACAGTCTGCGCCCTATAACGGCAAAGTGCAGACCTGACCCTCTTCCAGGTGCGCTCGCAACGTTGGACAAAAGCCTGAGCGGAGGGGACGCTGGACTCGGCGAACTGAGATGAGAACAGCGGAGGCTGGTACCCGAGGCTACTCTGAAAAGGAGATAGCCCGGTCGCAGACGAAGGAAGCGAGTTGTGGGCGTATTCTGCCCAGGGGAGCTGTTCTGACCAAGACGCAGGGTTGCGAAAAGAAAGACTGCGTAAGATGCGACCAATAGTCTGATTGGCCCGTTCTGCTTGACCGTTAGACTGGGGGTGAAAGCCGGAAGAGAGACTGACGGAAGCCCCAATCAAACGGCAAAACTCCCTCCAAAATTGAGACGTGAATTGCGGACCTCTGTCCGAAACGACGTCTGACGGAAGGCCATGAATTCTGAAAACATTCTCGATGATGATTTGTGCCGTCTCTTTAGCAGAAGGAAGCTTAGCAAGGGGAATGAAATGAGCCGCCTTAGAGAACCTATCGACAACCGTAAGAATAACAGTCTTCCCCGCTGACGAAGGCAGTCCGGTGACAAAATCTAAGGCGATGTGAGACCACGGTCGAGAGGGAATAGGAAGCGGCCTGAGACGGCCGGCAGGAGGAGAGTTACCGGACTTAGTCTGCGCGCAGACCGAACAAGCAGCCACGAAACGACGCGTGTCATGCTCCCGGGTGGGCCACCAGAAACGCTGGCGAATGGAAGCAAGCGTACCCCGAACGCCAGGGTGGCCGGCTAACTTGGCAGAGTGAGCCCACTGAAGAACGGCCAGACGAGTAGGAACGGGAACGAAAAGAAGGTTCCTAGGACAAGCGCGCGGCGACGGAGTTTGAGTGAGTGCTTGCTTTACCTGCCTCTCAATTCCCCAGACAGTCAACCCGACAACACGCCCCTCAGGGAGAATCCCCTCGGGGTCAGTGGAGGCTACTGAAGAACTGAAGAGACGAGACAAAGCATCAGGCTTGGTGTTCTTAGAGCCCGGACGATAAGAAATCACGAACTCAAAACGAGCGAAAAACAGCGCCCAACGCGCCTGACGCGCATTAAGTCGTTTGGCAGAACGGATGTACTCAAGGTTCCTATGGTCAGTCCAAACGACAAAAGGAACGGTCGCCCCCTCCAACCACTGTCGCCATTCGCCTAGGGCTAACCGGATGGCGAGCAGTTCGCGGTTACCCACATCATAGTTACGTTCCGACGGCGACAGGCGATGAGAAAAATACGCGCATGGGTGGACCTTGTCGTCAGAGAGGGAGCGCTGAGAAAGGATGGCTCCCACTCCCACCTCTGACGCGTCAACCTCGACAACGAACTGTCTAGAGACGTCAGGTGTAACAAGGATAGGAGCGGATGTAAAACGATTCTTGAGGAGATCAAAAGCTCCCTGGGCGGAAACGGACCACTTAAAGCACGTCTTGACAGAAGTAAGGGCTGTGAGAGGAGCTGCCACCTGACCGAAATTACGGATGAAACGACGATAGAAGTTCGCGAAGCCGAGAAAGCGCTGCAGCTCGACGCGTGACTTAGGGACGGGCCAATCAATGACAGCTTGGACCTTAGCGGGATCCATCTTAATGCCTTCAGCGGAAATAACAGAACCGAGAAATGTGACGGAGGAGGCATGAAAAGTGCACTTCTCAGCCTTCACAAAAAGACAATTCTCTAAAAGGCGCTGGAGGACACGTCGAACGTGCTGAACATGAATCTGGAGTGACGGTGAAAAAATCAGGATATCGTCAAGGTAAACGAAAACAAAGATGTTCAGCATGTCTCTCAGGACATCATTGACTAATGCCTGAAAGACAGCTGGAGCGTTAGCGAGGCCGAAAGGAAGAACCCGGTATTCAAAGTGCCCTAACGGAGTGTTAAACGCCGTCTTCCACTCGTCCCCCTCCCTGATGCGCACGAGATGGTAAGCGTTACGAAGGTCCAACTTAGTGAAAAACCTGGCTCCCTGCAGGATCTCGAAGGCTGAAGACATAAGAGGAAGCGGATAACGATTCTTCACTGTTATGTCATTCAGCCCTCGATAATCTATGCAGGGGCGCAGAGACCCGTCCTTCTTCTTGACAAAAAAAACCCCCGCTCCGGCGGGAGAGGAGGAGGGGACTATGGTACCGGCGTCAAGAGCTACAGACAAATAATCTTCGAGAGCCTTACGTTCGGGAGCCGACAGAGAGTATAGTCTACCCCGGGGGGGGGTGGTTCCCGGAAGGAGATCAATACTACAATCATACGACCGGTGTGGAGGAAGAGAGGTGGCCCTGGACCGACTGAACACCGTGCGCAGATCGTGATATTCCTCCGGCACCCCTGTCAAATCACCAGGCTCCTCCTGTGAAGAAGAGACAGAGGAAACAGGAGGGATAGCAGACATTAAACATTTCACATGACAAGAGACGTTCCAGGAGAGGATAGAATTACTAGACCAATTAATGGAAGGATTATGACAAACTAGCCAGGGATGGCCCAAAACAACAGGTGTAAAAGGTGAACGAAAAATTAAAAAAGAAATGGTTTCACTATGATTACCAGAAACAGTGAGGGTTAAAGGTAGCGTCTCACGCTGAATCCTGGGGAGAGGACTACCATCCAGGGCGAACAAGGCCGTGGGCTCCTTTAACTGTCTGAGAGGAATGTCATGTTCCCGAGCCCAGGTCTCGTCCATAAAACAGCCCTCCGCCCCAGAGTCTATTAAGGCACTGCAGGAAGCTGACGAACCGGTCCAGCGTAGATGGACCGACAAGGTAGTGCAGGATCTTGAAGGAGAGACAGGAGTAGTAGCGCTCACCAGTAGCCCTCCGCTTACTGACGAGCTCTGGCCTTTTACTGGACATGAAGTGACAAAATGACCAGCGGAACCGCAATAGAGACAGAGGCGGTTGGTGATTCTCCGTTCCCTCTCCTCAGTCGAGATGCGGATACCTCCCAGCTGCATGGGCTCAGCACCCGAGCCGGCAGAGGAAGATGGTAGTGATGCGGAGAGGGAGGCGACGGAGAGCGCGAGCTCCTTTCCACGAGCTCGGTGACGAAGATCAACCCGTCGCTCAATGCGAATAGCGAGTTCAATCAAGGAATCCACGCTGGAAGGAACCTCCCGGGAGAGAATCTCATCCTTTACCTCTGCGCGGAAACCCTCCAGAAGACGAGCGAGCAAGGCCGGCTCGTTCCAGCCACTGGAGACAGCAAGAGTGCGAAACTCAATAGAGTAGTCTGTTATGGATCGATTGCCTTGACATAGGGAAGACAGGGCCCTGGAAGCCTCCTCCCCAAAAACAGATCGATCAAAAACCCGTATCATCTCCTCCTTAAAGTCTTGATACTGGTTAGTACACTCAGCCCTTGCCTCCCAGATTGCCGTGCCCCACTCACGAGCCCGTCCAATAAGGAGAGATATGACGTAGGCGACACGAGCAGTGCTCCTGGAGTAAGTGTTGGGCTGGAGAGAAAACACAATATCACACTGGGTGAGGAACGAGCGGCATTCAGTGGGCTCCCCAGAGTAACACGGCGGGTTATTGATTCTGGGCTCCGGAGATTCGAAAGCCCTGGAAGTGGCCGGTGGATCGAGGCGGAGATGGTGAACCTGTTCTGTGAGGTTGGAGACTTGGGTGGCCAGGGTCTCAACGGCATGTCGCGCAGCAGACAATTCCTGCTTGTGTCTGCCTAGCATCGCTCCCTGGATCTCGACGGCTGAGTGGAGAGGATCCGAAGTCGCTGGGTCCATTCTTGGTCGGATTCTTCTGTTACGGTGCGTGAATGAGGACCCAAAAGCGAATCAACTTAAACAGAGCTTCTTTAATTACCAAACATAGGTAGGCTCAGATGGACCGGCAGATTCCGACAGGACAGGACAAGGTTACAGCAAACATGACGACAGTCTGGTTCAGGCATGAATGACACAAACAAACAAGAATCCGACAAGGACAGGAGCAGGAACAGAGAGAGATATAGGGACCTAATCAGAGGGAAAAAAGGGAACAGGTGGGGAACGGGGTGAATGGGTAGTTAGAGGAGACAAGGGACAGCTGGGGGAAAGCGGGGGAGAAAAGGTAACCTAACACGACCAGCAGAGGGAGACAGGGTGAAGGGAAAGGACAGAGACAAGACAACATGACAGTACATGACAGCATGAGGCAAATGGTGGTCACATCAGATACTGACTGGTTGTCTAATCCACACCCCTACCTTTTCTTAAGGTATATTTGACCAACAGATGTATAGCTGTATTCCCAGTCATGTGACATCCATAGATTAGGGACTAATGAATTTATTTCAATTCCTTATTATTAATGAATGATACCTTACATGTGTCCTTATTATCATGCTGATCCTAACTGTTATAGGCCTATTTCTATTTTGCCCTGTTTATCAAAAGTGTTGGGAAAACATGTCAATAATCAACTGACTGTCTTTCTTGATGTCTATAGTATTCTCTCTGGTATGCAATCTGGTTTCCACTCAGGTTATGGATGTGTCACTGCAACCTTGAAGGTCCTCAATGATGTCACCATTGCCCTTGTTTCTAAGCAATGTTGTGCTGCTATTTTTATTGACTTAGCCAAAGCTTTTGATACAGTAGACCATTCCATTCTTGTGGGCCGGCTAAGGAGTATAGGTGTCTCTCAGGGATTTTGGCCTAGTTTGCTAACTACCTCTCTCAAAGAGTGAAGTGTATAAAGTCAGAAAATCTGCTGTCTCAGGCACTGTCTGTCACCAAGGAAGTACCCCAAGGCTCGATCCTAGGTCCCAAGCTCTTCTCAATTTACACCAACAACATATCTCAGACAGTTCGAAGCTCTCTCATCCATTTATATGCTGATGATACAGTCTTAGACTCAGCTGGCCCCTCCCCGGATTTTGTGTTAAATGCTCTACAACAAAGCTTTTTTAGTGTCCAACAAGCTTTCTCTACCCTTATCCTTGTTCTGAACACCTCCAAAACAAAGGTCATGTGGTTTGGTAAGAAGAATGCCCCTCTCCCCACAGGTGTGATTACTACCTCTGAGGGTTTAGAGCTTGAGGTAGACACCTCATACAAGAATTTGGGAGTATGGCTAGACGGTACACTGTCCTTCTCTCAGCACATATCAAAGCTGCAGGCTAAAGTTAAATCTAGACTTGGTTTCCTCTATCGTAAATCGCTCCTCTTTCTCCCCAGCTGCCAAACTAACCCTGATTCAGATGACCATCCTACCCATGCTAGATTACAAGACATAATTTATAGATCGGCAGGTAAGGGCGGCTCTCGAGCGGCTAGATGTTCTTTACCATTCGGCCCTCAGATTTGCCACCAAATGCTCCTTATAGGACACATCACTGCACTCTATACTCCTCTGTAAACTGGTCATCTCTGTATACCCGTCGCAAGGCCCACTGGTTGATGCTTATTTATAAAACCCTCTTAGGCCTCACTCCCCCTGAGATACCTACTGCAGTCCTCGTCCTCCACATACAACAACCATTCTGCCAGTCACATTCTGTTAAAGGAACCCAAAGCACACACATCCCTGGGTCAAAGACTCAATCATGGACATTCTTGCTGACAGTTGTGGCTGCTTTGTGTGATCTATTGTTGTCTCTACCTTTGTGCCCTTTGTGCTGTTGTCTGTGCCCAATAATGTTTGTACCATGTTTTGTGCTGCTACCATGTTGTGTTGCTACCATGTTGTGTTGCTACCATGTTGTTTGTCATGTTGTGTTGCTACCATGTTGTGTTGCTACCATGTTGTGTTGCTACCATGTTGTGTTGCTACCATGTTGTGTTGCTACCATGTTGTTGTCATGTTGTGTTGCTACCATGTTGTTGTCATGTTGTGTTGCTACCATGCTGTGTTGTCATGTGTTGCTGCCTTGCTATGTTATTGTCTTAAGTCTCTCTTTATGTAGTGTTGTGTTGCTACCATGTTGTGTTGCTACCATGTTGTGATGCTACCATGTTGTGTTGCTACCATGTTGTTGTCATGTTGTGTTGCTACCATGCTGTGTTGTCATGTGTTGCTGCCTTGCTATGTTATTGTCTTAAGTCTCTCTTTGTGTAGTGTTGTCTCTCTTGTCGTGACTTGTGTTTTGTCCTATATTTATAGAGTTTTTATTTTTATTTTCAATAAATCAGCCCCCGTCCCTGCAGGAGGTCTTTTGCCTTTTGGCCGTTATTGTCAATAATCATTTTTTCTTAACTGACTTTAAAAAAAGGTATGAACTGTAACTCAGTAAAACCTTTGACGTTTTTGTACGTTGCATTTACATTTTTGTTCAGTATAAAATATTTCTGTTTAGGCATTAATTCCGAATGGTTAAGGTTTGGGCTAGGTTTCTGACTGGTTAAATTAAGGGTTAATGTTTGGGATACAACCATCCGCCACCCACGTCCACAGTGCTCTAGCAAAACCCAGGCATATTTAATGGTGTTAGCGCTCCCCGTTGCCCCTAGTGGCCGGTTTAAAATGCATTTCAAGACATCCTCAGGACATGGATAGACCTGCAATTTCGACGGGGGTATGTGTGTGTGTGTGTGTGTGTCAGGCAGTGTAGTTCCAGGTGATTCCATAGGGAGGCAGTAGATCACAACACCAGAGAGAAAGTCCCTTAGGAGAGTCCAGCTGAAACTACTGTACAGCCTATTACCCATCCAGTGGTCTAGAGGAGGGTATACAATGCATTGTGTGTTCTCACTTGTTAATCCCCATGATGCATATCAAAGTAGTGTAGTGGAGGGATCAAAGTAGTGTAATGTAGTGGAGGGATCAAAGTAGTGTAGTGGAGGGATCAAAGTAGTGTAGTGGAGGGATCAAAGTAGTGTAATGAAGTGGAGGGATCAAAGTAGTGTTGTGGAGGGATCAAAGTAGTGTAGTGGAGGGATCAAAGTAGTGTAGTGGAGGGATCAAAGTAGTGTAGTGGAGGGATCAAAGTAGTGTAGTGGAGGGATCAAAGTAGTGTAGTGGAGGGATCAAAGTAGTGTAGTGGAGGGATCAAAGTAGTGTAGTCGAGGGATCAAAGTAGTGTAGTGGAGGGATCAAAGTAGTGTAGTTGAGGGATCAAAGTAGTGTAGTCGAGGGATCAAAGTAGTGTAGTGGAGGGATCAAAGTAGTGTAATGAAGTGGAGGGATCAAAGTAGTGTTGTGGAGGGATCAAAGTAATGTAGTGGAGGGATCAAAGTAGTGTAATGTAGTGGAGGGATCAAAGTAGTGTAGTGGAGGGATCAAAGTAATGTAGTGGAGGGATCAAAGTAGTGTAGTGGAGGGATCAAAGTAGTGTAGTCGAGGGATCAAAGTAGTGTAATGAAGTGGAGGGATCAAAGTAGTGTAATGTAGTGGAGGGATCAAAGTAGTGTAGTGGAGGGATCAAAGTAGTGTAGTGGAGGGATCAAAGTAGTGTAATGAAGTGGAGGGATCAAAGTAGTGTAGTGGAGGGATCAAAGTAGTGTAGTGGAGGGATCAAAGTAGTGTAATGAAGTGGAGGGATCAAAGTAGTGTTGTGGAGGGATCAAAGTAGTGTAATGTAGTGGAGGGATCAAAGTAGTGTAGTGGAGGGATCAAAGTAGTGTAGTGGAGGGATCAAAGTAGTGTAGTGGAGGGATCAAAGTAGTGTAGTGGAGGGATCAAAGTAGTGTAGTGGAGGGATCAAAGTAGTGTAGTGGAGGGATCAAAGTAGTGTAGTGGAGGGATCAAAGTAGTGTAGTGGAGGGATCAAAGTAGTGTAGTGGAGGGATCAAAGTAGTGTAGTCGAGGGATCAAAGTAGTGTAGTTGAGGGGTCAAAGTAGTGTAGGGAAGGGATCAAAGTAGTGTAGTCGAGGGATCAAAGTAGTGTAGTCGAGGGATCAAAGTAGTGTAGTTGAGGGGTCAAAGTAGTGTAATGAAGTGGAGGGATCAAAGTAGTGTAGTGGAGGGATCAAAGTAGTGTAGTGGAGGGATCAAAGTAGTGTAGTGGAGGGATCAAAGTAGTGTAGTGGAGGGATCAAAGTAGTGTAGTGGAGGGATCAAAGTAGTGTAGTGGAGGGATCAAAGTAGTGTAGTCGAGGGATCAAAGTAGTGTAGTGGAAGGATCAAAGTAGTGTAGTCGAGGGATCAACGTAGTGTAGTTGAGGGGTCAAAGTAGTGTAGTGGAGGGGTCAAAGTAGTGTTGTGGAGTGGAGGGATCAAAGTAGTGTAGTGGAGGGATCAAAGTAGTGTAGTCGAGGGATCAAAGTAGTGTAGTCGAGGGATCAAAGTAGTGTAGTTGAGGGGTCAAAGTAGTGTAGTGGAGGGATCAAAGTAGTGTAGTGGAGGGATCAAAGTAGTGTAGTGGAGGGATCAAAGTAGTTTAGTGGAGGGATCAAAGTAGTGTAATGAAGTGGAGGGATCAAAGTAGTGTAGTGGAGGGATCAAAGTAGTGTAGTCGAGGGATCAAAGTAGTGGAGTGGAGGGATCAAAGTAGTGTAGTGGAGGGATCAAAGTAGTGTAGTGGAGGGATCAAAGTAGTGTAGTGGAGGGATCAAAGTAGTGTAGTGGAGGGATCAAAGTAGTGTAGTCGAGGGATCAAAGTAGTGTAGTGGAGGGATCAAAGTAGTGTAATGAAGTGGAGGGATCAAAGTAGTGTAGTGGAGGGGTCAAAGTAGTGTAGTGGAGGGATCAAAGTAGTGTAGTGGAGGGATCAAAGTAGTGTAGTGGAGGGATCAAAGTAGTGTAGTGGAGGGATCAAAGTAGTGTAGTCGAGGGATCAAAGTAGTGTAGTGGAGGGATCAAAGTAGTGTAATGAAGTGGAGGGATCAAAGTAGTGTAATGAAGTGGAGGGATCAAAGTAGTGTAGTGGAGGGATCAAAGTAGTGTAGTGGAGGGATCATAGCAGTGTAGTGGAGGGATCAAAGTATTGTAGTCGAGGGATCAAAGTAGTGTAGTGGAGGGATCAAAGTAGTGTAGTGGAGGGATCAAAGTAGTGTAGTCGAGGGATCAAAGTAGTGTAGTGGAGGGATCAAAGTAGTGTAGTGGAGGGATCATAGCAGTGTAGTGGAGTTATACCCAGATCAATTAACAATCTGATCTGTTTCATCAGCCTTATTAAGCTTAAAATGTTTAAAAATGTTGATACAATTATTGATAAATTATTTCTTCATATTTTAGGCGATAGGCCTACGAGCAAATGTTCCAAAATGGTATTTGCTGGAACACACTGTTCTAAAATGTGCACCGTATTTGGTGCAGGTGGTTTAATGGACAGAGATGGAAATAACCATTAGAAATGTAGAAAGGGGGAAGATGCAACAACTGTTATGGATTGTATATTGAGCCAAAGGGGTAAGTTGAGCCACTCTTATTTCTTGGAACACCAAACACAAATTAATATAATGACCAAGTTTATTCCGTGGAATCTGTTATGGAAGTAAGGGAATACCCCCCCCCCCTGAAATGGACAAAAATGAATGGCAAAACATTGGCATTGGACAAACCATATACACGATGTCCAATACCACCCAATGTGGCGTTGATTTGTGCAAAGTTGATTGCAAATGCCATATTGCAAGTGCCAGTTGTAACACTTCAAAAATCCAACAGGTGACGAATGCGCTCCACCGGGGTTTTTCATATTGAAACCGCATGGAAAAAGTGGTAAGCAAGTTAAATAAATTTCTTGTCTTACAGGTTTCATGATGCTTGTATCTAAACCACAGTAGATAATTCAAAGATTGTTCTCCACATCTATATGTTTCAATATGAGGTCCTAAACTTAGCATAAATGTTCATCCTGGTAGCTGTGTGGGCTAATATTGTCAAAAATGTTCCCTTGGGGTAAGTTGAGCCAAAAGCAAGTTAAGCACATTATACTTTTTTTTACAGAAGAAAACACTTTCAAAGTGTCTATTAGGTGTTAAGCCTGTGTTAAAATATGATTAAATTAGTGAAAGACAAAAAAGCGATTGTGATTGTATTTAATTGTGTTTTAGAAATAAAGATATATATGATTTTAAAACGTTAGTGGTAATATTTAATTCAGTATGAATCTTAAGCTGTATCCAGAGCATTGTTGATTGTAACTGTGCTGTCAGATTGTCTGTTTGTAAATTCAGAGCGTTTCGCGTTCAGAGAGCACACTCTGGTCAATAAGTAGGGTTGTTCCGAAAGCTCTGACCTCACAACAACAGTCGAGCACCCAAGCTAACTGGCTAACATTGGCTAGCTACTTCCAGACACATAATGAGAGTACACCCCACTCTGACCATTTTACTCACCCTAGCAGAGCTGGTTAGGCAGTTTTCATGTTATCTAGAGCGTTGGTGACTGTAACACTGCTGCTGGCAACAATTTAATTACGCTTTGTTGCTGACGTTTACTGACAACGGACATATTCAAAGTTAATAAATTAATCTGCGCTCTGGCACAGTAAGACAAGAGTCTTTTGTTAAGAAATGTAGCTAGATAGCTAGCTAGGTAAACGATGAATCCAACGCATGACTAACGTTAGTTAGTGAGCCAGCCAGCTAACATTAGCTTGTTAGCTCACAGAACACTAACTTGAAATGAAAATACTTTGTCAAAATTAGAGTGGAGTCTTTTGTTAAGACATGGACCTAACGTAAACACGTACATCGCCTTTATTTTAGCGCCCCAAAAAACGTAATACTTCCAGATCAACTGTAATGTTCTCCCCTTTCCAACAAAATCAATTACATGACCTAAACGCTGCCCGTTTCTGCATAATTCAAGCAGGCAATGAGCCCCTTCGGGTCTCTTTAAAAATGGCGGGTGGGGAAGCGAAACTAATGCGTGATAGTGAGAAGGAGAGATGTGGTGTGGGAAAATTGCTTTTTTTTTTTTAACTCAAACTGTCCAACTTATCTTATTGCCTCTAAAATGTAAATAAAACACTATAAAGAGTTTATATAATGTGTCATTACACACCCATTTGAAGATTTGTGTCGAATTTGAATCTGTTTTTTAGGGCGGCGCTAAAGTGATCTTAGAAGTAAACTGCGGCTTTGAGAATGATGATCGCAATGCAATGATGACGAAACAAATGACGAGGTATCCCCCCTTACCCCCGTCACTGTCCATGTCTTGTTTTTAAAGGATGATAGAAGTGCTACACCTGGTGGAGAGAGATTGTAAGACAGAAATAGTAGCTTTATGCGTGCTGTACGTTACGACATGACACATCTAGATGTAACGGAGGGTCAGTTTTTTCAACTTTTCTCCAATACTATAGAGCCATTACCATGTCGATCAACGCTTGAATAGAAACATAGTTCACGCCCCCCAGGTTTTGAAGTCAACACAGTCGCTACAGTCCCATTAGTTTTCTTTATAGCCTCGTTTGAATGTCGCGGTTACACACATTTGTACGGAATCAAATCAAATGTATTTTCCACATACACATGGTTAGCAGATGTTAATGGTCACATGGTTAGCAGATGTTAATGGTCACATGGTTAGCAGATGTTAATGGTCACATACACATGGTTAGCAGATGTTAACGCAAGTGTAGCGAAATGCTTGTGGAATTTGCTTGACTAGTTGGGGTGGGGTGAGTTTATGTTAGCTAGCTAAACAATGGACCATAATCACAACTCATGAAGTTAATACCCTGCATGAATCTGCAGGTAGCTAACCAAGCAGGTTCTACGGCTTTAACTAGTCAAGCGAAGAGATACGAAGAGTAAGATGCATACACATAACGTTAGCTAGCAACCCAGCCAGCTATCGTTAGCTAGCTAACAGTACACTTGAAATAAAACCAGTATACAGTTACATTTAGAGATGTGTAATATCTGAAAATGTAGCTAGCTAGACTATCTTACCGGTGGTCTGAAATTGGAGTAGATAGCCAGAGCAAATTTACCAGCTATGTACATACCCATCGTGCAACAGAGCTGCTGGAGTTGTGACCTGTTTTTGTTGGTTATGTTGTCATAGTTGTGTCTAGGGGGGCATATGGGGGAGGGGATGCTGTCACCTCCAGGCAGGTGTTTGTCCTCCTGTGTGCTGAGGGTGTCAGGTTCGTGTCCCGTTCTGGCATTTAGGTCGCCACAGACCACTACATTGAGTTAGGTCTGCTCTATACCACATATCCCAATTCCCTTCCCTGTTTCACACCTGGTAGTTTGGTGGATGGGACTACCAGCTCTCTGTAACCTGGAGGACAACTAGCAGGTCCATCTCCTCTATACCACACACCTGGTAGTGTGGTGGATGGGACTACCAGCTCTCTGTAACCTAGAGGACAACTAGTGGGTCCGTCTCCTCTATACCATGTTTCACACCTGGTAGTTTGGTGGATGGGACTACCAGCTCTCTGTAACCTAGAGGACAACTAGCAGGTCCGTCTCCTCTATACCATGTTTCACACCTGGTAGTTTGGTGGATGGGGCTACCAGCTCTCTGTAACCTAAAGGACAACTAGTGGGTCCGTCTCCTCTATACCATGTTTCACACCTGGTAGTTTGGTGGATGGGGCTACCAGCTCTCTCTAACCTAAAGGACAACTAGCAGGTCCAACTCCTCTACACCACACACCTGGTAGTTTGGTGGATGGGACTACCAGCTCTCTGTAACCTGGAGGACAACTAGCAGGTCCATCTCCTCTATACCACCCACCTAGTAGTTTGGTGGATGGGACTACCAGCTCTCTGTAACCTAAAGGACAACTAGCAGGTCCATCTCCTCTATACCATGTTTATTGTATTTCTTGTTGTCTGTATTTCTGATTTCTTTGCTGAAGTCCAGGTTCCAGCTCCTAACCCAAAGACAGATGACCTCAGGCCTTGGATATTCCAGGATGAAATAGTGAAGGCTTTGTGTTCCATAAAGTGTCCAATGTTGTCCGTCGTGTGGTTTGGCCTCAGACCAGTAAGTGTGAGCAGAGCCTGCTGAGCATCTGGTACATGTCATTGGCTTGGGCTAGTGTAAGAGTGGGGGGGGGGGCTGTGTGAATGCACACACGGCACACAGTTGATAACTACAGTGTTGCTTTCCTTCTCTCATCTCCTCTCCTTCACTGTATCTTTCCTACTCTCATCTCCTGTCTTTCTCTCGTCTCCTCTCTTTCACACTCCTCTATTTCCATCTCTCTCTCTCCTCAATCTCTGTCTCTTTCTTTCTCTCACTCTCTCTCTCTCTCTCTCTCTCTCTCTCTCAATCTCTTTCTGTCTCTCTCCCTCTCCCTCTCCCTATCTCTCTCTCTCTATCTCTCTCTTTCTCTCAATCTCTTTCTGTCTCTCTCCCTCTCCCTCTCCCTATCTCTCTCTCTCTATCTCTCTCTCTCCTCAATCTCTTTCTGTCTCTCTCCCTCTCCCTATCTCTCTCTCTCTCTCTCTCTCTTTCTCTCAATCTCTTTCTGTCTCTCTCCCTCTCCCTATCTCTCTCATGTTAGCCTCTTTAATGGAGTTGTTAAACATTAAGTATTTAGAGTGCTACAGTAAGTGAGTCAAGCATGGAGAGGCCAAACCTTTGCGTTCCAGTCTAGGGGGCTTTGAGTACCTTGTAATCTATCTGATCGCTCTTAGACACACACACACACACACACACATGTTACATGTCCCTCGTCTAGATTCGATAGTGCCAACAGTGACGTAGTATGTATAATGCCAATGACTGGAACGAACTGCAAAAATCACTAAAGCTGGAGCCTCTTATCTCCCTCACTAACTTTAAGTACCAGCTGTTGTAGCAGCTCACAGATCACTGCACCTGTACATAGCTCATCTGTAAATAGTCCATCCAACTATCTCATCCCCATTCTGTATTTATTTATCTATCTAGCGACCCACCTCGACAACATCCGGGGAAATTTCAGAGCATCTTATTAAAAATACCAAATAATTCATAATAAACATTCATTAAAAAAATACAAGTGTTATCCTTTTATGGCTGGGGGCAGTATTGAGTAGCTTGGATGAAAGGTGCCCAGAGTAAACTGCCTGCTACTCAGTCCCGGTTGATAATATATACATAGTATTAGTATATTTGGATAGAAAACACTGATGTTTCTAAAAATGTTTGAATTATGTCTGTGAGTATAACAGAACTCATAAAACAGGCAAAAACCTGAGAAAAAAATCCAAACAGGAAGTGGGAAATCTGAGGCTGGTAGTTTTTCAACTCAGGCCCTATTGAAGATACAGGGAGATATTAGTCATGTTGCACTTCCTAAGGCTTCCACTAGATGTCAACAGTCTCTAGAACCTTGTTTGATGCTTCTGAATGAGAGAGGAATGAGTCAGAGGTCTGCCTGAGTCCCACGAGCTGAACATGCGCGGTCATGTGAAAGCTAGCTTGCTTTCCATTGCATTTCTACAGACAAAGGAATTTATGTTAAAAATGTATGTTAAAAACATCCTAAAGATTGATTCTATACATCGTTTGACATGTTTCTACGGACTGTAACGGAACTTTTCGACTTTTCGTCTGCTCGTACTCAGATTATTGCATGGTGTGGTTTTCCGTAAAGTTTTTTTGAAATCTGACACAGCGGTTGCATTAAAGAGAAATGCATCTAAAGTTCCATGTATAATAGTTGTATCTTTCCTCAATGTTTATTATGAGTATTTCTGTCAATTGATGTGCCTCTCTGCAAAATCACCGCATGTTTTGGAACTACTGAATATAACGTGCCAATGTAAACTGAGAGTTTTGGATATAAATATGCGCTTTATCGAACAAAACATACATGTATTGTGTAACATGAAGTCCTATGAGTGTCATCTGATGAAGATCATCAAAGGTTAGTGATTAATTTTATCTCTATTTGTGCTTTTTGTGACTCCTCTCTTTGGCTGGAAAAATGGCTGTATTTTTCTGTGACTTGGCGGTGACCTAACATAATCGTTTGTGGTGCTTTCGCTGTAAAGCCTATATGAAATCGGACACTGTGGTGGGATTAACAACGAGATTACCTTTAAAATGGTATAAAATACTTGTATGTTTGAGGAATTTTAATTATGAGATTTCTGTTGTTTTAATTTGGCGCCCTGCACTTTCACTGGCTTTTGTCATATCGATCCCGTTAACGGGATCTCAGCCCAAAGAAGTTAATCACTTACCTTTGAAGATCTTCATATGGTTGCAGTCACAAGAGTCCCAGCTACACAATAAATGTTTGTATAGTTCGATGAAGTCCCTCTTTATATCCCAAAAACCTCAGTTTTGTTGGCGCGTTTTGTTCTGTAATCCACTGGCTCAAAGGCAGTCAAAACATACAGACGAATACATCCCAATAGTAGCGGTAAAGTTTGTCGAAACACGCCAAACGATGTTTATAAATAATCCTCAGGTTGTCAATTGTCTAAATAATCGATAATATTTCAACAGGACAATAGCGTATTCAATAGAAAGGAAAAACAACGAAGGTCACGCACTCGGTCACGCCGGCACACCAGCAATGCATGATCCTGTCCAATGACAGGTCTTTTTCCGAAAACAAGCCTGAAACATTGTCTAAAGACTGTTGACATCTAGTGGAAGCCATGGGAACTGTGTATATATATATACAATTATATTTGTAATTTACATCTACCCGATGCCTTTTGCAATGAGGAGTATACCACCACAGTCATCGGCTTCATCAATAAGTGCATCGACAACGTCGTCCCCTCAGTGACAGTATGTTAATATCCAAACCGGAAGCCATCGATTACAGCCAACATCCGCATCGAGCTAATGTTCCGCATCGAGCTAATGTTCCGCATCGAGCTAATGTTCCGCTTTCAAGGAACGGGCCAAAAATCCGGACGCCTATAAGAAATCCTTATTCCTGTCCCTGACCGAGTTTGTAATACCAATATGTTCCAAGCAGACCACCATAGTCCCTGTGCTCAAGAACACCGAGGTAACAATCCTAAATGACTACCGATCCGTAGCACTCACATCTGTGGCCATGAAGTGTTTTGAAAGTTTGGTCATGGCTCACATCAACACCTTTATCCCAGAAACCCTAGACCCCACTCCAATTTGCCTACCACCCCACCAGATCCACAGATGACACAATCTCTATTGCACTCCACACTGCCCTTTCCCACCTGGACAAGGAGGAACACCTATGTGAGAATGCTATTCATTGACTACAGCTCAGCGTTCAACACCAAAGTGCACCTCAAAGCTCATTGCTAAGCTAAGGACCCTGGGACTACACACCTCCCTCTGCAACTGGATCCTGGACTTCCTGACGATCAGCCCCCAGGTGGTAGTGGTAGGTAACAACACATCTGCCACGCTGATCCTCAACATGGGAGCCCCTCAGGGTTGCGTGCTCAGTCCCCTCCTCTACTCCCTGCTCACCCATGACTGCATGGCCAAGCACGACTCCAACACCATCATTAAGTTTGCTGTTGACATACAGTGGTAGGCCTGATCACTGACAACGACGAAACAGGGAGGAGTTCAGAGACCTGACGGTGCCAGGATAACAACCTCTTCCTCAAAGTGATCAAGACAAAGGAGATGATCGTGGGCAACAGGAAAAGGAGGGCTGAGCATTCTCATCAACAGGGCTGTAGTGGAGCAGGTTGAGAGCTTCAAGTTCCTAGGTGTCCATATCACCAACAAACTATCATGAACCAAACACACCAAGACAGTCGTGAAGAGGGCATGACAACGCCTATCTCTCTGCAGATAAACACTGGTCTCACTCTACAGACACACTGGGCTCTCGCTCTACAGACACACACGGCCTCTCTCTCTCTCTCTACAGTCACACACTGGTCTCGCTCTCTCTACAGAAGCACTGGTCTCTCTCTCTCTACAGACATACTGGTCTCACTATGTACAGACACGCTGGTCTCCCTCTCTACAGACACACTGATCTTACTCTACGGACACACTGGTTTCTCTCCACAGACACACTGGTCTCTCTATCTACAGACACAGTAGTCTTTATCTATAAACACACTGGTCTCTCTCTGCAGACAAACTGGTCTCTCTCTACAGACACACTGGTCTCGCTCTCTACAGACACACTGGTCTCTCTCCACAGACACACTAGTGTATCTGTAGACACACTGGTCTCTCTCTCTACAGACACACTGGTCTCTCTCTCTCTACAGACATACTGGTCTCACTCTCTACAGACACACTGGTCTGTCTCTCTGCAGGCACACTGGTCTGTCTCTCTGCAGGCACACAATGGTCTCTCTCTCTACAGACACACTGGTCTCCCTCTCTACAGACACACTGGTCTCTCTGCAGACAAACACTGGTCTCTACAGACACACGGGTCTCTCTCTCTGCAGACAAACACTGGTATCACTCTAGAGACACACTGGTCTCTCTCTCTCTACAGACATACACTGGTCTCTCTCTACAGACATACACTGGTCTCTCTATCTACAGACATACACTGGTCTCTCTATCTACAGACACAGTAGTCTTTATCTAGAGACACACTGGTCTCTCTCTACAGACAAACTGGTCTCTCTCTCTACAAACACTCTGGTCTCTCTCTCTGCAGATAAACACTGGTCTCACTCTACAGACACACTGGTCTCACTCTCTACAGACACACGGGTCTCTCTCTACAGACAAACTGGTCTCTCTCTCTCTACAGACACACTGGTCTCAATCTCTACAGACACACGGGTCTCTCTCTACAGACACACTGGTCTCTCTCTCTCTACAGACACACTGGTCTCTCTCTCTCTACAGACATACACTGGTCTCTCTCTCTACAGTCACACTGGTCTCTCTCTCTACAGACACACTGGTCTCTCTCTCTACAGACACACTGGTCTCTCTCTCTACAGACACACTGGTCTCTCTCTCTACAGACACACTGGTCTCTCTCTACAGACACACTGGTCTCTCTCTCTACAGACATACACTGGTCTCTCTCTCTACAGTCACACTGGTCTCTCTCTACAGACACTGGTCTCACTCTCTACAGACACACTGGTCTCTCTCTCTACAGACACACACTGGTCTCTATCTCTACAGACACACTGGTCTCTCTCTCTACAGACACACTGGTCTGTCTCTCTACAGACACACTGGTCTCTCTCCACAGACACACTGGTCTCTCTGCAGACAAACACCGGTCTCTCTGCAAACAAACACTGGTCTCACTCTACAGACACACTGGTCTCTCTCTCTACAGACAAACGGGTCTCTCTCTCTCTGCAGACAAACACTGTTATCACTCTACAGACACACTTGTCTCTCTCTCTCTACAGACATACACTGGTCTCTCTCTCTACAGACATACACTGGTCTCTCTATCTACAGACACACTGGTCTGTCTCTCTGCAGGCACACACTGGTCTCTCTCTCTACAGACACACTGGTCTCCCTCTCTACAGACACACTGGTCTCTCTCCACAGACACACTGGTCTCTCTGCAGACAAACACCGGTCTCTCTGCAAACAAACACTGGTCTCACTCTACAGACACACTGGTCTCTCTCTCTACAGACAAACGGGTCTCTCTCTCTCTGCAGACAAACACTGTTATCACTCTACAGACACACTTGTCTCTCTCTCTCTACAGACATACACTGGTCTCTCTCTCTACAGACATACACTGGTCTCTCTATCTACAGACACAGTAGTCTTTATCTACAGACACACTGGTCTCTCTCTACAGACAAACTGGTCTCTCACTCTACAAACACACTGGTCTCTCTCTGCAGATAAACCCTGGTCTCACTCTACAGACACAATGGTCTCACTCTCTACAGACACACGGGTCTCTCTCTACAGACAAACTGGTCTCTCTCTCTCTACAGACACACTGGTCTCTCTCTCTGCAGACAAACACTGGTCTCACTCTACAGACACACTGGTCTCACTCTCTACAGACACACGGGTCTCTCTCTACAGACACACGGGTCTCTCTCTCTACAGACACACACTGGTCTCTCTCTGCAGACACACAATGGTCTCTCTCTGCAGACACACTGGTCTCTCTCTCTACAGACACACACTGGTCTCTCTCTCTACAGACACACACTGGTGTCTCTCTGCAGACACACACTGGTCTCTCTCTCACTGCAGACACACACTGGCCTCTCTCTGCAGACACACACTGGTCTCTCTCTCTGCAGACACACTGGTCTCTCTCTCTACAGACATACACTGGTCACTCTCTCTACAGACACACTGGTCTCTCTCTCTACAGACACACACTGGTCTCTCGCTCTACAGACACACACTGGTCTCTCTCTCTACAGACATACACTGGTCTCTCTCTCTGCAGACACACACTAGTCTCTCTCTCTACAGACACACTGGTCTCTCTATCTACAGCCACACTGGTCTCTATCTCTACAGACACACTGGTCTCTATCTCTACATACACACACTGGTCTCTTCCTCTACAGACCGTGCTGCTGCTCCAGTTTCAACTGTTCTGCCCTATTATTATTCGACCATGCTGGTCATTTATAAACATTTGAACATCTTGGCCATGTTCTGTTATAATCTCCACCCGGCACAGCCAGAAGAGGACTGGCCACCCCACATTTCCTGGTTCCTCTCTAGGTTTCTTCCTACGTTTTGGCCTTTCTAGGGAGTTTTTCCTAGCCACCGTGCTTCTACACCTGCATTGCTTGCTGTTTGAGGTTTTAGGCTGGGTTTCTTTACAGCACTTTGAGATATCAGCTGATGTACGAAGGGCTATATAAATACATTTGATTTGATTTGATTTTTGGTCTCTCTCTACAGACACACTGGTCTCTCTCTCTCTGCTTGCACACTGGTCTCTCTCTACAGACACACACTGGTCTCTCTCTCTACAGACATACTGGTCTCACTCTCTACAGACACACTGGTCTGTCTCTCTGCAGGCACACTGGTCTGTCTCTCTGCCGGCACACAATGGTCTCTCTCTCTACAGACACACTGGTCTCCCTCTCTACAGACACACTGGTCTCTCTGCAGACAAACACTGGTCTCTACAGACACACGGGTCTCTCTCTCTGCAGACAAACACTGGTATCACTCTAGAGACACACTGGTCTCTCTCTCTCTACAGACATACACTGGTCTCTCTCTACAGACATACACTGGTCTCTCTATCTACAGACATACACTGGTCTCTCTATCTACAGACACAGTAGTCTTTATCTAGAGACACACTGGTCTCTCTCTACAGACAAACTGGTCTCTCTCTCTACAAACACTCTGGTCTCTCTCTCTGCAGATAAACACTGGTCTCACTCTACAGACACACTGGTCTCACTCTCTACAGACACACGGGTCTCTCTCTACAGACAAACTGGTCTCTCTCTCTCTACAGACACACTGGTCTCATTCTCTACAGACACACGGGTCTCTCTCTCTACAGACACACTGGTCTCTCTCTCTCTACAGACACACTGGTCTCTCTCTCTCTACAGACATACACTGGTCTCTCTCTCTACAGTCACACTGGTCTCTCTCTCTACAGACACACTGGTCTCTCTCTCTACAGACACACTGGTCTCTCTCTCTACAGACACACTGGTCTCTCTCTACAGACACACTGGTCTCTCTCTCTACAGACATACACTGGTCTCTCTCTCTACAGTCACACTGGTCTCTCTCTACAGACACACTGGTCTCACTCTCTACAGACACACTGGTCTCTCTCTCTACAGACACACACTGGTCTCTATCTCTACAGACACACTGGTCTCTCTCTCTACAGACACACTGGTCTGTCTCTCTACAGACACACTGGTCTCTCTCCACAGACACACTGGTCTCTCTGCAGACAAACACCGGTCTCTCTGCAAGCAAACACTGGTCTCACTCTACAGACACACTGGTCTCTCTCTCTACAGACAAACGGGTCTCTCTCTCTCTGCAGACAAACACTGTTATCACTCTACAGACACACTTGTCTCTCTCTCTCTACAGACATACACTGGTCTCTCTCTCTACAGACATACACTGGTCTCTCTATCTACAGACACACTGGTCTGTCTCTCTGCAGGCACACACTGGTCTCTCTCTCTACAGACACACTGGTCTCCCTCTCTACAGACACACTGGTCTCTCTCCACAGACACACTGGTCTCTCTGCAGACAAACACCGGTCTCTCTGCAAACAAACACTGGTCTCACTCTACAGACACACTGGTCTCTCTCTCTACAGACAAACGGGTCTCTCTCTCTCTGCAGACAAACACTGTTATCACTCTACAGACACACTTGTCTCTCTCTCTCTACAGACATACACTGGTCTCTCTCTCTACAGACATACACTGGTCTCTCTATCTACAGACACAGTAGTCTTTATCTACAGACACACTGGTCTCTCTCTACAGACAAACTGGTCTCTCACTCTACAAACACACTGGTCTCTCTCTGCAGATAAACCCTGGTCTCACTCTACAGACACAATGGTCTCACTCTCTACAGACACACGGGTCTCTCTCTACAGACAAACTGGTCTCTCTCTCTCTACAGACACACTGGTCTCTCTCTCTGCAGACAAACACTGGTCTCACTCTACAGACACACTGGTCTCACTCTCTACAGACACACGGGTCTCTCTCTACAGACACACGGGTCTCTCTCTCTACAGACACACACTGGTCTCTCTCTGCAGACACACAATGGTCTCTCTCTGCAGACACACTGGTCTCTCTCTCTACAGACACACACTGGTCTCTCTCTCTACAGACACACACTGGTGTCTCTCTGCAGACACACACTGGTCTCTCTCTCACTGCAGACACACACTGGCCTCTCTCTGCAGACACACACTGGTCTCTCTCTCTGCAGACACACTGGTCTCTCTCTCTACAGACATACACTGGTCACTCTCTCTACAGACACACTGGTCTCTCTCTCTACAGACACACACTGGTCTCTCGCTCTACAGACACACACTGGTCTCTCTCTCTACAGACATACACTGGTCTCTCTCTCTGCAGACACACACTAGTCTCTCTCTCTACAGACACACTGGTCTCTCTATCTACAGCCACACTGGTCTCTATCTCTACAGACACACTGGTCTCTATCTCTACATACACACACTGGTCTCTTCCTCTACAGACCGTGCTGCTGCTCCAGTTTCAACTGTTCTGCCCTATTATTATTCGACCATGCTGGTCATTTATAAACATTTGAACATCTTGGCCATGTTCTGTTATAATCTCCACCCGGCACAGCCAGAAGAGGACTGGCCACCCCACATTGCCTGGTTCCTCTCTAGGTTTCTTCCTACGTTTTGGCCTTTCTAGGGAGTTTTTCCTAGCCACCGTGCTTCTACACCTGCATTGCTTGCTGTTTGAGGTTTTAGGCTGGGTTTCTTTACAGCACTTTGAGATATCAGCTGATGTACGAAGGGCTATATAAATACATTTGATTTGATTTGATTTTTGGTCTCTCTCTACAGACACACTGGTCTCTCTCTCTCTGCTTGCACACTGGTCTCTCTCTACAGACACACACTGGTCTCTCTCTCTCTACAGACACACTGGTCTCTCTCTCTACAGACACACTGGTCTCTCTCTCTATAGACACACTGGTCTCTCTCTCTACAGACACACTGGTCTCTCTCTCTGCTTGCACACTGGTCTCTCTCTCTACAGACACACACTGGTCTCTCGCTCTACAGACACACTGGTCTCTCTCTCTGCTTGCACACTGGTCTCTCTCTCTGCTTGCACACTGGTCTCTCTCTCTACAGACACACACTGGTCTCTCGCTCTACAGACACATTGGCATCTCTCTCTACAGACACACACTGGTCTGTCTCTTTGCAGACACACACTGGTGTCTCTTTCTACAGACACACTGGTCTCTCTCTCTACAGACACACACTGGTCTGTCTCTTTGCAGACACACACTGGTGTCTCTTTCTACAGACACACTGGTCTCTCTCTCTACAGACATACACTGGTCTCTCTCTCTCTCTCTACAGACATACACTGGTGTCTTCCTCTACAGACACACTGGTCTCACTCTCGACAGACACACTGGTTTCTCTCTCTACAGACACATTGGTCTCACTCTCTACAGACACACTAGTCTCACTCTCTACAGACACACTAGTCTCTCTCTCTACAGACACACTGGTCTCTCTCTCTACAGACACACTGGTCTCTCTCTCTACAGACACACTGGACTACTTAGAGACGACAGACTGGAATACAAAGAGAAGACACACTGGACTACATAGAGAAGACACACTGGACTACATAGAGAAGACAAACTGGACTACATGTAGAAGGCACCCTGGACTACATATAGAAGGCACACTTGACCACATAGAGAAGACACTGGTATACATAGAGAAGACACACTGGACTACATAGAGAAGACACACTGGACTACATAGAGAAGACACACTGGACTACATAGAAAAGACACACTGGACTACGTAGAGAAGACACACTGGACTATGTAGAGAAGACACTGGACTACATATAGAATACACACTGGACTACGTAGAGAAGACACACTGGACTACATATAGAAGACACACTGGACTACATAGAGAAGACACACTGGACTACATAGAGAAGACACACTGGACTACATAGAGAAGACACACTGGACTACATAGAGAAGACACTGGACTACATAGAGAAGACACACTGGACTACATAGAGAAGACACTGGACTACATAGAGAAGACACACTGGACTACATAGAGAAGACACACTGGACTACATAGAGAAGACACTGGACCACATAGAGAAGACACTGGACCACATAGAGAAGACACTGGACCACATAGAGAAGACACTGGACTACATAGAGAAGACATGTGTATGTTTGCTTGTGCGTGTGTCTGTCTATTTGTGTGTGTGTGCGGGTGTGTTTGCTTGTGCGTGTGTCTGTCTATTTGTGTGTGCGTGCGTGTGTGTTTGCTTGTGCGTGTGTCTGTCTATTTGTGTGTGTGTGCGTGTGTGTTTGCTTGTGCCCTGTGCCCCTGCTCCAGTTTCTTATTGGGTAAAGTAAGGTAGGGTTAGGGTTACCCCGGTCTGATAGACTAGCCATCATGATTCCAGATCATACAGACTGGTCTACTGGGACATCCCTCTCTCTCATACAGACTGGTCTACTGGGACATCCCTCTCTCTCTCAACCTCTAGGGACTCAGCAGAGGTAAGACTGGATGATACACGCATGTGTGTGTATATGTGTCTATGAAGGCTTATGAAGTATTATCAAGTGTTACGAAGTGTGCTGGTTTGGTGAATCCCAGATGCCATAGCTCCTAGGTTGATTTGGTGAATGAATCCACAAAACACCAGTCTCAACTTCAACAGTGAGGTGACTACCTCCTGAAGCTTGTTGAGAGAATGCCAAAAGTTGGCAAAGCTCTCGTCAAGGCAAAGGGTGGCAACTTTGAAGAATCTCAAATATATTTTGATTTGTTTAACACTTTTTTGGTGTTTTTTTCATAGGTTATGTAGTGAATGTTATAGATTATGCAGTTAATGTTATAGGTTATGTAGTGATTGTTATAGATTATGTAGTGGATGTCATAGGTTATGTAGTGGATGTTATAGGTTATGTAGTGATTGTTATAGATTATGTAGTGGATGTCATAGGTTATGTAGTGGATGTTATAGATTATGCAGTTAATGTTATAGGTTATGTAGTGATTGTTATAGATTATGTAGTGGATGTCATAGGTTATGTAGTGGATGTTATAGGTTATGTAGCGAATGTTATAGGTTATGTAGTGAATGTTATAGGTTATGTAGTGGATGTTATAGGTTATGTAGTGGATGTTATAGGTTATGTAGTGGATGTTATAGGTTATGTAGTGGATGTTATAGGTTATGTAGTGATTGTTATAGATTATGTAGTGGATGTCATAGGTTATGTAGTGGATGTTATAGGTTATGTAGCGAATGTTATAGGTTATGTAGTGGATGTTATAGGTTATGTAGTGGATGTTATAGGTTATGTAGTGGATGTTATAGGTTATGTAGTTAATGTTATAGGTTATGTAGTGAATGTTATAGATTATGTAGTGAATGTTATATGTTATAGGTTATGTAGTAAATGTTATATGTGATGTAGTGGATGGTATAGGTTATGTAATGAATGTTATAGGTTATGTAGTGAATGTTATAGGTTATGTAGTTAATGTTATAGGTTATGTAGTGAATGTTATAGGTTATGTGCTGAACTGTACAGGTTATGGAGTGAATGTTATAGGTTATGTAGTGGATGTTATAGGTTATGTAGTGAATGTTATAGGTTATGTAGTGGATGTTATAGGTTATGTAGTGGATGTTATAGGTTATGTAGTGGATGTTATAGATTATGTAGTGAATGTTATAGGTTATGTAGTGAATGTTATAGGTTATGTAGTGGATGGTATAGGTTATGTAGTGAATGTTATAGGTTATGTAGTGGATGGTATAGGTTATGTAGTGAATGTTATAGGTTATGTAGTGGATGGTATAGGTTATGTAGTGAATGTTATAGGTTATGTAGTGAATGTTATAGGTTATGTAGTGAATGTTATAGGTTATGTAGTGAATGTTATAGGTTATGTAGTGAATGTTATATGTGATGTAGTGGATGGTATAGGTTATGTAGTGAATGTTATAAGTTATGTAGTGGATGTTATAGGTTATGTAGTGATTGTTATAGGTTATGTAGTGGATGTTATAGGTTATGGAGTGAATGCCATAGGTTATGTAGTGGATGTTATAGGTTATGTAGTGGATGTTATATGTTATAGGTTATGTAGTGGATGTTATAGGTTATGTAGTGGATGGTATGTGTTATAGGTTATGTAGTGATTGTTATAGGTTATGTAGTGAATGTTATAGGTTATGGAGTGAATGTTATAGGTTATGTAGTGAATGTTATAGGTTATGTAGTGGATGTTATAGGTTATGTAGTGAACTGTATAGGTTATGGAGTGAATGTTATAGGTTATGTAGTGAATGTTATGGGTTATGTAGTGAATGTTATGGGTTATGTGGCCTGCTTAATATGGGCAACAACAACAAAAACAGGCCTAGTTAATTTGTGAACTTTTGGAATCATGGTAATATAATGATTATTCTTATTGTATAGTTAGAATACAGTGGGAAGCACCTTGAATACGTTGTTCTTTCACATGACAATGAATGAATAAGCCAGGGAGGAATTATTGACGGTGTAGGAATCAAAGTGTTGGTCAGTATTTCCAGGGGACCCTAATTAGATGCTACATGTTTCTTACCTCCTGCAGCTAGCTAGCTAACATTTTCATGTTTCACCAATTCCTCTCTGATTTAGAAGATACCATTGCACAAACAACATGCGTACCGAGCCTTCAGAAAGTACTCAAACCCTAAGACTTATTCCACATTTGTTGTTACAGCCTGAATTCAAAATGGATTAAATCATTTTTTTTCACACCACACCCCATAATGGCAAAGTGAAAACATGGTTTTAGAATATTTTGCCAATTTAATAAAAATAAAATACAGACATGTAATTTACATACTGTAAGTTTTCACACCCCTGAGTCAATACTTTGTAGAAGCACCTTTGGCAGCGATTACAGCTGTGAGGCTTTCTGGGTAAATCTCTAAGAGCTTTCCACACCTGGATTGTGCAACATTTGCCCATTATTCTTTTCAAAATTCTTCAAGCTCTGTCAAATTGCTTGTTGATCATCGCTAGACAACCATTTTCTGGTCTTCCCATGGATTTTCACGTAGATTAAAGTCAACACTATAACTCGTCGACTCCAGTGTAGATTTGACCTTATGTTTAAGGTTATTGTCCTGCTGAAAGGTGAATGAATCTCCCAGTGAATGTTGGAAACGGACTTAACCAGGTTTTCCTCTAGGATTTTACCTGTGCTTAGCTCCATTCAGTAATTTTTTTATCCTGAAAAACTCCCCAGTCCTTAACTATTGCAAGCATACCAATAACATGATGCAGCCACCACTATGGAAAGTGGTACTCACTAATGTGTTGTCACCTCTTCATCCCTTTCTTCTCTTTCTCCCTCAAACCCCTCTTTCTCATATCCACCCCTCATAAGCCTTTCTCCTTTCTCTCTCATTTCTCCTTTATCTCTCTCATTTCTCCTTTATCTCTCTCCTTTCTCCTTTATCTCTCTCCTTTCTCCTTTATCTCTCTCACTTCTCCTTTATCTCTCTCCTTTCTCCTTTATCTCTCTCACTTCTCCCTGCTCCAATTATTTTTCTCTCTATAATTATCCTGTCTTCATTTCCCCCCAATTATCCCTCTCTCTCGCTATCTCTTTCTCTGTCTATCTATATATATATTCAATTCAATTCAAGGGGTTTTATTGGCATGGGAAACATATGTTAACATTGCCAAAGCAAGTGAAGTAGATAATAAACAAAAGTGAAATAAACTATTAAAATGAACAGTAAACATTACACTCACAGAAGTTCCAAAATAATAAAGACGTTACAAATGTCATAATATGTCTATATGCAGTGTTGTAACAATGTGCAAATAGTTAAAGTACACAAGGGAAAATATATATATAACTTGTTTCTGTGTGAGTGTGTGTGAGTGTGTGTGTGAGTGTGTGTGTGGTGTGTGTGTGTCTATATATAGGTGTAGGTATAGTATAGGAGTACTGAATACTGTGTCTATGTCTATATATAGGTGTAGTATAGGAATACTGCACAACTCCGAAACCCAGTGACCCTGTGCTGCCTCCTCTCCTCCCTGTTGTTCTAACCAGGTCAGGTGCATAGCAAGTGAACAGGAGGAGGTGTTTTGTCTGTGTGTCAGGCATCAGGGTGTCAGTGTCAAGCAGTTGAAAGCAGAGCCAGTCTAAAGCAACTGGTGCGGATAGCAGGACTGTCAGCAGCAAACATGTCACACTCTCTAACCCTCTCTCTCACTCTCTCTCCAATACAGTGTATATATTTACAGTTGAAGTCGGAAGTTTACATACACTTAGGTTGGAGTCATTCAAAATATAGCTCTAAGCACTAGCTGTCAGAGCAGCTCGCAGATCACTGCACCTGTACATAGCCCATCTGTAAATAGCCCATCCAACTACCTCATCCCCATACTGTATTTATTGATTTATCTTTCTCCTTTGCACCCCAGTATCTCTACTTGCACATTCATCTTCTGCACATCTACCATTTCAGTGTTTATTTTCTATATTGTAATTACTTCGCCACCATGGCCAATTTATTGCCTTAACTCCCTTATCTTACCTCATTTGCACTCACTGTATATAGACTTTTTGTTTCCTTTTGTTCTACTGTATTATTGACTATGTTTTGTTTATTCCATGTGTAACTCTGTGTTGTTGTAGGTGTCGAATTGCTTTGCTTTATCTTGGCCAGGTCGCAATTGTAAATGAGAACTTGTTCTCAAACTGGCCTACCTGGTTAAATAAAGGTGTTCTCAAACTGGCCTACCTGGTTAAATAAAGGTGTTCTCAAACTGGCCTACCTGGTTAAATAAAGGTGTTCTCAAACTGGCCTACCTGGTTAAATAAAGGTGTTCTCAAACTGGCCTACCTGGTTAAATAAAGGTGTTCTCAAACTGGCCTACCTGGTTAAATAAAGGTGTTCTCAAACTGGCCTACCTGGTTAAATAAAGGTGTTCTCAAACTGGCCTACCTGGTTAAATAAAGGTGTTCTCAAACTGGCCTACCTGGTTAAATAAAGGTGTTCTCAAACTGGCCTACCTGGTTAAATAAAGGTGTTCTCAAACTGGCCTACCTGGTTAAATAAAGGTGTTCTCAAACTGGCCTACCTGGTTAAATAAAGGTGTTCTCAAACTGGCCTACCTGGTTAAATAAAGGTGTTCTCAAACTGGCCTACCTGGTTAAATAAAGGTGTTCTCAAACTGGCCTACCTGGTTAAATAAAGGTGTTCTCAAACTGGCCTACCTGGTTAAATAAAGGTGTTCTCAAACTGGCCTACCTGGTTAAATAAAGGTGTTCTCAAACTAGCCTACCTGGTTAAATAAAGGTGTTCTCAAACTGGCCTACCTGGTTAAATAAAGGTGTTCTCAAACTGGCCTACCTGGTTAAATAAAGGTGAAATAAAAAAATGTAATAAAAAATATATAATGTATGTTTACATTGCCAAATAACAATAATCACTGCATTTATTTTTCTCTCTTGGTCCCCCTCTTCAGGTTTGAGAAGGAGAGGGTAGCAGAGGTGAGGAACCATCTGTTGACTGCTGGAGAGCCTGTTACCCTGAAGACTACCTCCATCTGTCTCTCTGGGCCTTAGAGTCTGAGGACAGCCTCTCTCTCTGGGCCTTAGAGTCTCCGGACAGCTTCTCTCTCTGGGCCTTAGAGCCCGAGGAGCCTGAGGACAGCCTCTCTCTCTGGGCCTTAGAGTGTAAGGACAGCTTCTCTTTCTGGGCCTTAGAGTCTGAGGTCAGCCTCTCTCTCTGGCCATACAGCCAGGCCTGGTACTGAAGTCTGCCACCCTCCCTGGATCTCCTCACCTGGATCTCCTCACCTGGATCTCCTCACCTGGATTTCCTGGGCCTCAGGCTAAGGGTCTTTGTTAAGGACCTGGGTCTGGGACTGTGGGAACAGCAGCAGCTGGAGAAACCATGGAGGTGGCTATGGTGGACTTTGAGAGTCTGGACGATATTGACAGCAGCCTGGAAAATGAACTGGACAACTCAGATTACCCTGATGAGACCGCTGCCCTGGCGGTCAACATTCCCCCCGAACAATGCTCCTTCCCCGGCTCTCACCACCTCTTCTCCCCCCTGCCCAACCACACCTCCACCCCCCAGCCTCACTGCCCCTCCTCACACAACCCCCACATTTGGCACACCTCCCCATGCCCGTCCCCGTCCCCCAATCATTTGGGCGTGCCTCAGTCGCCCCTCATGCCAGCCCACAGCAGGAGGGGGCACCCTAGATGTGCCAGCATCATCACCAACTGGCAGAAGTTGCTTAATAGTGAGACCCAGATGCAGAGCGAGACCATCTTCAGCCAGCTGGCTAAGGAGTGCTGTGAGGATCTGTTTGTGGACAAGACAGGTCTAGACGACGGAGACCAGAAGGTCATCATCAACATCGCCGGGCTACGATTCGAGACGCAGCTCAAAACCCTCGACCAGTTCCCTGAGACCCTTCTGGGGGACCCTAGGAAGAGGATGGACTACTTTGACCCCATGAGGAACCTGTATTTCTTCGACAGGAACCGGCCCAGCTTCGATGGCATCCTGTACTACTACCAGTCAGGAGGGAAGATCCGTCGGCCGGCCAACGTTCCACTGGATGTGTTTGCTGATGAGATCGTCTTCTATGAGCTGGGGAGCGACGCCATGGAGCAGTTCAGAGAGGACGAGGGCTTCATCAAGGAAGTGGAGATCCCTCTCCCGACCAATGAGATGTATCACCAGTTCTGGCTGCTGTTCGAGTACCCCGAGAGTTCCAACGCGGCACGTGGCGTGGCGCTGGTCTCTGTGTTTGTCATCGTTATCTCCATCATCATCTTCTGCCTGGAGACGCTGCCGGAGTTCCGGGAAAACTCCCTGGACCCTGTCCTACCCACCACCGTCACGCATCTGATGCCTTTGGATGGGAACCAATCGCTGGGCAGCCTCGGGACCTTGATCCTGCCCTCGGCCAAGCCCAAAACCATCACCTCCACGTTCTCCGACCCGTTCTTCATCATCGAGACGGCCTGCATCGTCTGGTTCTTCTTCGAGCTGGCTGTGCGCTTCGTGGTTTGTCCCTCCAAGAGCGACTTCTTCCACAACCTCATGAACATCATCGACATTGTCTCCATCATCCCGTACTTCGTCACCTTGGTAACGGAGCTGGTCACCACCCCGGACCAGAACTCCAGCCAGGCAATGTCTCTGGCCATCCTTCGAATCATCCGCCTGGTTAGGGTGTTCAGGATCTTCAAGCTGTCCAGACACTCCAAGGGGCTCCAGATCCTGGGCCAGACACTGAAGGCCAGCATGCGGGAGCTGGGCCTGCTCATCTTCTTCCTCTTCATCGGAGTCATCCTCTTCTCCAGCGCCATCTACTTCGCCGAGGTGGACGAGCCCAGCACGCAGTTCGTCAGCATCCCCGACGGGTTCTGGTGGGCTGTGGTCACCATGACTACAGTGGGCTACGGCGACATGTGCCCGATCACCATGGGGGGAAAGATGGTGGGGACACTCTGCGCCATCGCTGGCGTGCTGACCATCGCCCTGCCCGTCCCCGTCATTGTGTCCAACTTCAACTACTTCTACCACCGGGAGACGGAGCAAGAGGACAAGCAGCCGATGGCAGACACAGCAGAGCTGGCCATGAAGGCCTCAGGAGACAGTAAACATGGGAGTAGCACCTCTCTGAACAAGACCAACGGGACCTGGCAGGGAAACTAGTTTACTGGCCTCTGAGACATGGAGACCGACAGTGGAAGAGACAGACTGGGACAGAGACATTATGGAGACTGACTGATCTTTCTACAGAGATACATAGACTGGTATTGTCTATTCTAACACTGTAGAAGAGACAATGTGGGACAGACAGACACAGACAGACTTACCTGTCCACCTATCCACTGTGAGGACAGACAGAGTGACCTGTCCATTATGGAAAAGAGCGACTGAGACAGAGACAGACTCTCCTGTCCTCGGGGAGAAAGACATAAAATCCCCCCCTGTGGGAAGACACGGTGATACCTGCCCTTTACTGTTAGATAAAGACAGTCGTGAAAAAGTGTTGGGTTTGCTAGGAGATCAGTAAGCATGGAGTCGTGTGTTGCTTTTCATCACGATGATTCTTCGAGTGACCGTTAACAACTTAATTCCCATGGTAACAGTGTTGTACTACTAATGTATGAAATACATTTGTTTTATCACTATCAAACATCTCGCATCCCACATGAAAACATTCAGATCAATTTAACTAATATCATAACTATCATATGGTAGACTGTCTGGATTGCGTTTGTTTAAATGTATTTGTTGATACGTTTATTTGTGTATTTTGATAATTATATGAATGTGGAATCTATTACTGTAGAACATTAATACATTCACATTAATGGATTACATTCTCTATATAGTGCATTACTACCAGGGGAGTAATGGATTACATTCTCTATATAGTGCATTACTACCAGGGGAGTAATGGATTACATTCTCTATATAGTGCATTACTACCAGGGGAGTAATGGATTACATTCTCTATATAGTGCATCACTACCAGGGGAGTAATGGATTACATTCTCTATATAGTGCATTACTACCAGGGGAGTAATGGATTACATTCTCTATATAGTGCATCACTACCAGGGGAGTAATGGATTACATTCTCTATATAGTGCATCACTACCAGGGGAGTAATGGATTACATTCTCTATATAGTGCATCACTACCAGGGGAGTAATGGATTACATTCTCTATATAGTGCATTACTACCAGGGGAGTAATGGATTACATTCTCTATATAGTGCATTACTACCAGGGGAGTAATGGATTACATTCTCTATATAGTGCATTACTACCAGGGGAGTAATGGATTACATTCTCTATATAGTGCATTACTACCAGGGGAGTAATGGATTACATTCTCTATATAGTGCATCACTACCAGGGGAGTAATGGATTACATTCTCTATATAGTGCATCACTACCAGGGGAGTAATGGATTACATTCTCTATATAGTGCATTACTACCAGGGGAGTAATGGATTACATTCTCTATATAGTGCATTACTACCAGGGCAGTAATGGATTACATTCTCTATATAGTGCATTACTACCAGGGGAGTAATGGATTACATTCTCTATATAGTGCATTACTACCAGGGCAGTAATGGATTACATTCAGAAAGTAACCTACCCAACCCTGACTCCCAAATGGCACCCTTTTCCCTATGTAGTAGGTGAATAAACGCTTGGAGGTAAGGATGGCAGCAGTGGTTTAGTCTACGGCGACACGGACATCCCTTATTATTGACATCTACATGTGGAGCAGTGGTCTAAGGCACTGCATCTCAGTGTCACTACAGTCCCTGGTTCGAATCCAGGCAGTATCACGTCCGGCCGTGATTGGGAGTCCCATAGGGCGGCTCACAATTGGCCCAATGTCCGTGTTTGGCCATCATAGTAAATAAGAATTTGTTCTTTCCCCCTTCTGTCTCTGTCTCTCTCTCATCGGGGCAGCAGTATGGAACTTTCCCCCTTCAGTCTCTGTCTCTCTCTCGTCGGGGCAGCAGTATTTAACTTTCCCCCTTCTGTCTCTGTCTCTCTCTCGTCGGGGCAGCAGTATGGAACTTTCCCCCTTCTGTCTCTGTCTCTCTCTTGTCGGGGCAGCAGTATGGAACTTTCCCCTTCTGTCTCTGTCTCTCTCTCGTTGGGGCAGCAGTATGGAACTTTCCCCCTTCTGTCTCTGTCTCGCTCTTGTCGGGGCAGCAGTATGGAACTTTCCCCCTTCTGTCTCTGTCTCTCGTCGGGGCAGCAGTATGGAACTTTCCCCTTCTGTCTCTGTCTCTCTCTCTTGTCGGGGCAGCAGTATGGAACTTTCCCCTTCAGTCTCTGTCTCTCTCGTCGGGGCAGCAGTATGGAACTTTCCCCTTCAGTCTCTCTCTCTTGTAGGGGCAGCAGTATGGAACTTTCCCCCTTCAGTCGCTGTCTCTCTCTCGTCGGGGCAGCAGTATGGAACTTTCCCCCTTCAGTCTCTCTCTCTCTCGTCAGGGCAGCAGTATGGAACTTTCCCCTTCAGTCTCTGTCTCTCTAGTCGGGGCAGCAGTATGGAACTTTCCCCCTTCAGTCTCTGTCTCTCTCTCGTCGGGGCAGCAGTATGGAACTTTCCCCCTTCAGTCTCTCTCTCTCTCGTCAGGGCAGCAGTATGGAACTTTCCCCTTCAGTCTCTGTCTCTCTAGTCGGGGCAGCAGTATGGAACTTTCCCCTTCTGTCTCTCTCTCTCTCGTCGGGGCAGCAGTATGGAACTTTCCCCTTCTGTCTCTCTCTCTCTTGTTAGGGCAGCAGTATGGAACTTTCCCCTTCAGTCTCTGTCTCTCTAGTCGGGGCAGCAGTATGGAACTTTCCCCTTCTGTCTCTCTCTCTCTCGTCGGGGCAGCAGTATGGAACTTTCCCCTTCTGTCTCTCTCTCTCTTGTCAGGGCAGCAGTATGGAACTTTCCCCCTTCAGTCTCTGTCTCTCTTGTCGGGGCAGCAGTATGGAACTTTCCCCCTTCAGTCTCTGTGTCTCTCTCATCGGGGCAGCAGTATGGAACGTCCTCCTTCAGTCTCTGTCTCTCTCTCGTCAGGGCAGCAGTATGGAACTTTCCTCTTCTGTCTCTCTCTCTCTTGTCAGGGCAGCAGTATGGAACTTTCCCCCTTCAGTCTCTGTGTCTCTCTCATCAGGGCAGCAGTATGGAACTTTCCCCTTCTGTCTCTGTCTCTCTTGTCGGGGCAGCAGTATGGAACTTTCCCCCTTCTGTCTCTCTCTCGTCGGGGCAGCAGTATGGAACTTTTCCCCTTCAGTCTCTGTCTCTCTCATCGGGGCAGCAGTATGGAACTTTTCCCCTTCAGTCTCTGTCTCTCTCGTCGGGGCAGCAGTATGGAACTTTCCCCCTTCAGTCTCTGTCTCTCTCTCGTCGGGGCAGCAGTATGGAACTTTCCCCCTTCAGTCTCTGTCTCTCTCTCGTCGGGGCAGCAGTATGGAACTTTCCCCCTTCAGTCTCTGTCTCTCTCTCGTCGGGGCAGCAGTATGGAACTTTACCCCTTCTGTCTTTGTCTCTCTCTCGTCGGGGCAGCAGTATGGAACTTTCCGTCATGGTGTCTCGTTAACGGTCCTCATGCATCTTTAACAGTTTGACAGGAATCCCCCAAAGCCCATGACTGTAGTGACACACAGACTCACTCACTCACTAACACACACAAACACACACTCACTCACTCACTCACTCACTCACTCACTCACATACACACACACACAGACTCACTCACTAACATACAGACTCACTCACTCACTAACATACACACACACACACACACAGACTCACTCACTCACTAACATACACACACACACACACACTAACATACACACACACACACAGACTCACTCACTCACTAACATACACACACACACACACAGACTCACTCACTCACTAACACACACAAACACACACTCACTCACTCACATACACACACACACAGACTCACTCACTCACTAACATACACACACACACACACACACACAGACTCACTCACTCACTAACATACACACACACACACACAGACTCACTCACTCACTAACATACACACACACACACACACACACAGACTCACTCACTCACTAACATGAGTGAGTGAGCTTCAATGCCATACAACTCTCCTTCCGTGGCCTCCAATTGCTCTTAAACTCAGGGAAAACTAAGTGCATGCTCTTTAACCGATCGCTGCCCGCACCTGCCCGCCCGTCCAGCATCACTACTCTGGACGGTTCTGACATAGAATAAGTGGACAACTACAAATACCTAGGTGTCTGGTTAGACTGTAAACTCTCCTTCCAGACACACATTAAACATCTCTAATCCAAAATTAAATCTAGAATCGGCTTCCTATATCGCAACAAAGCATCCTTCACTCATGCTGCCAAACATACCCTCGCAAAACTGACCATCCTACCAATCCTTGACTTCGGTGATGTCATTTACAAAATAACACTTTACTCAGCAAACTGGATGCAGTCTATCACAGTGCCATCAGTTTTGTCACCGAAGCCCCATACACTACCCACCACTGAGACCTGTATGATCTCGTTGGCTGGCCCTCACTACATACGCGTCGCCAAACCCACTGGCGCCAGGTCATCTATAAGTCTCTGCTAGGTAACGTCCCCCCTTATCTCAGCTCGCTGGTCACCATAGCAGCACCCACCTGTAGTACGCGCTCCAGCAGGAATATCTCTCTGGTCACCCCCAAAACCAATTCCTACTTTGGTCGTCTTTCCTTCCAGTTCTCTGCTGCCAATGACTGGAACGAACTGCAAAAATCTCTGAAACTGGAAACACGTATCTCCCTCACTAGCTTTAAGCACCAGCTGTCAGAGCAGCTCACAGATTACTGCACCTGTACATAGCCCATCTATAAATAGCCCAAACAACTACCTCTCCCCCTACTGTATTTATTTATTTTGCTCCTTTGCACCCCATTATTTATATCTCTACTTTGCACATTATTCCACTGCAAATCTACCATTCCAGTGTTTTACTTGCTATATTGTATTTACTTTGCCACCATGGCCTTTTTTTGGCTTTACCTCCCTTATCTCACCTCATTTGCTCACATCGCATATAGACTTGTTTCTACTGTATTATTGACTGTATGTTTGTTTTACTCCATGTGTAACTCTGTGTTGTTGTATGTGTCGAACTGCTTTGCTTTATCTTGGCCAGGTCGCAATTGTAAATGAGAACTTGTTCTCAACTGGCCTCCCTGGTTAAATAAAGGTGTTCTCAACTGGCCTACCTGGTTAAATAAAGGTGTTCTCAACTAGCCTACCAGGTTAAATAAAGGTGTTCTCAACTGGCCTCCCTGGTTAAATAAAGGTGTTCTCAACTAGCCTCCCTGGTTAAATAAAGGTGTTCTCAACTAGCCTCCCTGGTTAAATAAAGGTGTTCTCAACTAGCCTCCCTGGTTAAATAAAGGTGTTCTCAACTGGCCTACCTGGTTAAATAAAGGTGTTCTCAACTAGCCTACCAGGTTAAATAAAGGTGTTCTCAACTGGCCTCCCTGGTTAAATAAAGGTGTTCTCAACTAGCCTCCCTGGTTAAATAAAGGTGTTCTCAACTAGCCTCCCTGGTTAAATAAAGGTGTTCTCAACTAGCCTCCCTGGTTAAATAAAGGTGTTCTCAACTAGCCTCCCTGGTTAAATAAAGGTGTTCTCAACTGGCCTACCTGGTTAAATAAAGGTGTTCTCAACTAGCCTACCTGGTTAAATAAAGGTGTTCTCAACTAGCCTCCCTGGTTAAATAAAGGTGTTCTCAACTAGCCTCCCTGGTTAAATAAAGGTGTTCTCAACTGGCCTACCTGGTTAAATAAAGGTGTTCTCAACTAGCCTACCTGGTTAAATAAAGGTGTTCTCAACTGGCCTACCTGGTTAAATAAAGGTGTTCTCAACTAGCCTCCCTGGTTAAATAAAGGTGTTCTCAACTAGCCTCCCTGGTTAAATAAAGGTGTTCTCAACTGGCCTACCTGGTTAAATAAAGGTGTTCTCAACTAGCCTACCTGGTTAAATAAAGGTGTTCTCAACTAGCCTCCCTGGTTAAATAAAGGTGTTCTCAACTGGCCTACCTGGTTAAATAAAGGTGTTCTCAACTGGCCTCCCTGGTTAAATAAAGGTGTTCTCAACTAGCCTACCTGGTTAAATAAAGGTGTTCTCAACTAGCCTACCTGGTTAAATAAAGGTGTTCTCAACTAGCCTACCTGGTTAAATAAAGGTGTTCTCAACTAGCCTACCTGGTTAAATAAAGGTGTTCTCAACTAGCCTACCTGGTTAAATAAAGGTGTTCTCAACTAGCCTACCTGGTTAAATAAAGGTGTTCTCAACTAGCCTACCTGGTTAAATAAAGGTGTTCTCAACTAGCCTACCTGGTTAAATAAAGGTGTTCTCAACTAGCCTCCCTGGTTAAATAAAGGTGTTCTCAACTAGCCTACCTGGTTAAATAAAGGTGTTCTCAACTAGCCTACCTGGTTAAATAAAGGTGTTCTCAACTAGCCTACCTGGCTAAATAAAGGTGTTCTCAACTAGCCTCCCTGGTTAAATAAAGGTGTTCTCAACTAGCCTCCCTGGTTAAATAAAGGTGTTCTCAACTAGCCTCCCTGGTTAAATAAAGGTGTTCTCAACTAGCCTACCTGGTTAAATAAAGGTGTTCTCAACTAGCCTCCCTGGTTAAATAAAGGTGTTCTCAACTAGCCTACCTGGTTAAATAAAGGTGTTCTCAACTAGCCTCCCTGGTTAAATAAAGGTGTTCTCAACTAGCCTACCTGGTTAAATAAAGGTGTTCTCAACTAGCCTCCCTGGTTAAATAAAGGTGAAATAAAATAAATAAAATCAAAATTATATTCTACTGTATCTAGTCTGACATTGCTCGTCCTAATATTTATATATTCTAAATTCCATTCCTTTAGATCTGTGTGTATTGGGTAGTTGTTGTGGAATTTGTTAGATATTACTTGTTAGATACTACTGCCCCGTTGGAGCTAGAAACACAAGCATTTCGCTACACCCGCAATAACATCTGATAAACACGTGTATGTGACCAATAACATCTGATAAACACGTGTATGTGACCAATAACATCTGATAAACACGTGTATGTGACCAATAACATCTGATAAACATGGACCAATAACATCTGTTAAATATGGACCAATAACATCTGTTAAATATGTGTATGGACCAATAACATCTGTTAAATATGGACCAATAACATCTGTTAAATATGTGTATGTGACCAATAACATCTGATAAACACGTGTATGTGACCAATAACATTTTAAATATGTGTATGTGACCAATGACATCTGTTAAATATGGACCAATAACATCTGTTAAATATGGACCAATAACATCTGTTAAATATGGACCAATAACATCTGTTAAATATGAACCAATAACATCTGTTAAATATGGACCAATAACATCTGTTAAATATGGACCAATGACATCTGTTAAATATGGACCAATAACATCTGTTAAATATGGACCAATAACATCTGTTAAATATGGACCAATAACATCTGTTAAATATGGACCAATAACATCTGTTAAATATGGACCAATAACATCTGTTAAATATGTGTATGGACCAATAACATCTGTTAAATATGGACCAATAACATCTGTTAAATATGTGTATGGACCAATAACATCTGTTAAATATGGACCAATAACATCTGTTAAATATGGACCAATAACATCTGTTAAATATGTGTATGGACCAATAACATCTGTTAAATATGGACCAATAACATCTGTTAAATATGTGTATGGACCAATAACATCTGTTAAATATGGACCAATAACATCTGTTAAATATGAACCAATAACATCTGTTAAATATGGACCAATAACATCTGTTCAATATGGACCAATAACATCTGTTAAATATGGACCAATAACATCTGTTAAATATGGACCAATAACATCTGTTAAATATGGACCAATAACATCTGTTCAATATGGACCAATAACATCTGTTAAATGTGTATGTGACCAATAACATCTGTTAAATATGGACCAATAACATCTGTTAAATATGGACCAATAACATCTGTTAAATATGGACCAATCACATCTGTTCAATATGGACCAATAACATCTGTTAAATATGTGTATGGACCAATAACATCTGTTAAATATGGACCAATAACATCTGTTCAATATGGACCAATAACATCTGTTCAATATGGACCAATAACATCTGTTAAATATGTGTATGTGACCAATAACATCTGTTAAATATGTGACCAATAACATCTGTTCAATATGGACCAATAACATCTGTTAAATATGGACCAATAACATCTGTTAAATATGGACCAATAACATCTGTTAAATATGGACCAATAACATCTGTTCAATATGGACCAATAACATCTGTTAAATGTGTATGTGACCAATAACATCTGTTAAATATGGACCAATAACATCTGTTAAATATGGACCAATAACATCTGTTAAATATGGACCAATCACATCTGTTCAATATGGACCAATAACATCTGTTAAATATGTGTATGGACCAATAACATCTGTTAAATATGGACCAATAACATCTGTTCAATATGGACCAATAACATCTGTTCAATATGGACCAATAACATCTGTTAAATATGTGTATGTGACCAATAACATCTGTTAAATATGTGACCAATAACATCTGTTCAATATGGACCAATAACATCTGTTAAATATGTGTATGTGACCAATAACATCTGTTAAATATGTGACCAATAACATCTGTTAAATATGGACCAATAACATCTGTTAAATATGGACCAATAACATCTGTTAACTACAGTGGGGCAAAAAACTATTTAGTCAGCCACCAATTGTGCAAGTTCTCCCACTTAAAAAGATGAGAGGCCTGTAATTTTCATCATAGGTACACTTCAACTATGACAGACAAAATGAGAAAAAAAATCCAGAAGATCACATTGTAGGATTTTTTATTTATTTATTTGCAAATTATGGTGTGTGACTAATAACATCTGTTAAATATGGACCAATAACATCTGTTAAGTGTATGTGACAAATAAGATTTGACTTTTGTCCAACAGTTTCCGTTTCTAAACGTTTCCTCCGGTGTCCGACTAATACATACACCCCTGATCAGGGTGCCACACTTTGAAATGTGGATATGAAGAGAAATCACAGAATGCCCCTTTAATTGACACAGCAGCTTAATTTCACAAACTTTATTGCTTCTTTAACAAATGTACAAAGGAAAAGTTCTCTTTGTTCTCTACTTAAAGGGCTTCTTTGTTCTCTAGTTAAGGAAAGGGCTTCTTTGTTCTCTAGTTAGAAAGGTAGAAAAGCAAAACATGTTTTTAACAAAGGTCAGAAAGAAAACTAATCAAAGAGACCAAAACCCATGTCTTCATCTGACTCCTCAGACTCCTCCTTCTTCTCCTCCTCCTTCTCTTGCGCTGTAAGAAAATATTTAAATTCAGGAGAAAAAGGGAGAGAAAGTGAGAGGGAGAGAGGGAGAGGGAGAGGGAGAATGTGAAAGAGGGAGAGAGGGAGAGGAGAATGTGAAAGAGGGAGAATGTGAAAGAGGGAGAGAGGGAGAGGAGAATGTGAAAGAGGGAGAAAGTGAAAGAGGGAGAGAGGGAGAGGAGAATGTGAAAGAGGGAGAAAGTGAAAGAGGGAGAAAGTGAAAGAGGGAGAGAGGGAGAGGAGAATGTGAAAGAGGGAGAATGTGAAAGAGGGAGAGGAGAATGTGAAAGAGGGAGAGGAGAATGTGAAAGAGGGAGAATGTGAAAGAGGGAGAATGTGAAAGAGGGAGAGGAGAATGTGAAAGAGGGAGAGGAGAATGTGAAAGAGGGAGAGGAGAATGTGAAAGAGGGAGAATGTGAAAGAGGGAGAAAGTGAAAGAGGGAGAGAGGGAGAGGAGAATGTGAAAGAGGGAGAATGTGAAAGAGGGAGAATGTGAAAGAGGGAGAATGTGAAAGAGGGAGAATGTGAAAGAGGGAGAATGTGAAAGAGGGAGAATGTGAAAGAGGGAGAATGTGAAAGAGGGAGAATGTGAAAGAGGGAGAATGTGAAAGAGGGAGAATGTGAAAGAGGGAGAATGTGAAAGAGGGAGAATGTGAAAGAGGGAGAATGTGAAAGAGGGAGAATGTGAAAGAGGGAGAGAGACCAAAACAGAGAGACAGATACAGGGGGAATCTCAATTGCATTTTCCTCACATCCTCTCAAAACCCATTGAAAAAGGTCAGAGAAGAGAGACCTCTGGCTTTCTCATCCAATGGGGTTTGTAAAGGAGATGAGGCTGTAAGGAAAATGCAATTGAGATCTTCCCGTAGAGAGCGGTTCTCACAGGCAGGAGCGGCCCCAGGAGCAACAGCAGCAGATCCACCAGCCGCTGACACCGCCACAGCCCCCCCTACTGGCACGGAGGCCAACTTGGACATTCCTACAGACAGACAGACATGGGTTAGACTGGGGGAAGTAGCCACAAGATGCTGACCTTGGGTCAGTTTAGCATTTTACCCAACTAAAGATGGGATCCGGAGAATGGGAAGCTGATCCTAGATCTGCACCTAGGGAAACTGAACCCCTGAGAATGGGAAGCTGATCCTAGATCTGTACCTAGGGAAACTGTAACCCTGAGAATAGGAAGCTGATCCTAGATCTGTACCTAGGGAAACAGAACCCCTGAGAATAGGAAGCTGATCCTAGATCTGTACCTAGGGAAACTGTAACCCTGAGAATAGGAAGCTGATCCTAGATCTGTACCTAGGGAAACAGAACCCCTGAGAATGGGAAGCTGATCCTAGATCTGTACCTAGGGAAACAGAACCCCTGAGAATAGGAAGCTGATCCTAGATCTGTACCTAGGGAAACTGTTCCCCTGAGAATGGGAAGCTGATCCTAGATCTGTACCTAGGGAAACTGTACCCCTGAGAATAGGAAGCTGATCCTAGATCTATACCTAGGGAAACTGAACCCACAGGGAAGGGACCAATACACTACCGCTGACAAGGGGAAGAGATCCAATACAGTCCACTACCGTTGACCAGGGGAAGGGACCCAATACAGTCCACTACCGTTGACCAGGGGAAGGGACCAATACACTACCGCTGACCAGGGGAAGGGACCCAATACAGTCCTCTACCGTTGACCAGGGGAAGGGACCCAATACAGTCCTCTACCGTTGAACAGGGGAAGGGACCCAATACAGTCCTCTACCGCTGACCAGGGGAAGGGACCCCATACACTACCGCTGACCAGGGGAAGGGACCCAATACACTACCGCTGACCAGGGGAAGGGACCCAATACACTACAGCTGACCAGGGGAAGGGACCCAATACAGTCCTCTACCGTTGAACAGGGGAAGGGACCCAATACAGTCCTCTACCGCTGACCAGGGGAAGGGACCCCATACACTACCGCTGACCAGGGGAAGGGACCCAATACACTACCGCTGACCAGGGGAAGGGACCCAATACACTACAGCTGACCAGGGGAAGGGACCCAATACACTACCGCTGACCAGGGGAAGGGACCCAATACAGTCCACTACCGTTGACCAGGGGAAGGGACCCAATACAGTCCACTACCGTTGACCAGGGGAAGGGAACCAATACAGTCCACTACCGTTGACCTGGGTCCACAGGGAAGGGACCCAATACAGTCCACTACCGTTGACCAGGGGAAGGGACCCAAAACAGTCCACTACCGTTGACCAGGGGAAGGGACCCAATACACTACCGCTGACCAGGGGAAGGGACCCAATACACTACCGTTGACCAGGGGAAGGGAACCAATACACTACCGTTGACCAGGGGAAGGGAACCAATGCAGTCCACTACCGTTGACCTGGGTCCACAGGGAAGGGACCCAATACAGTCCTCTACCGTTGACCGGGGGAAGGGACCCCCTACAGTACTCTACCGCTGACCGGGGGAAGGGACCCCGTACTCTACCGCTGACCGGGGGAAGGGACCAATACAGTCCACTACCGCTGACCGGGGGAAGGGACCCCCTACAGTACTCTACCGCTGACCGGGGGAAGGGACCCCGTACACTACCGCTGACCGGGGGAAGGGACCCCGTACACTACCGCTGACCGGGGGAAGGGACCCCGTACACTACCGCTGACCGGGGGAAGGGACCCCGTACACTACCGCTGACCGGGGGAAGGGACCCCGTACACTACCGCTGACCGGGGGAAGGGACCCCGTACACTACCGCTGACCGGGGGAAGGGACCCCGTACACTACCGCTGACCAGGGGAAGGGACCCCATACACTACCGCTGACCAGGGGAAGGGACCCCATACACTACCGCTGACCAGGGGAAGGGACCCCATACACTACCGCTGACCAGGGGAAGGGACCCCATACACTACCGTTGACCAGGGTCCACAGGGAAGGGACCCAATACAGTCCTCTACCGTTGACCAGGGGAAGGGACCCCATACACTACCGTTGACCAGGGTCCACAGGGAAGGGACCCAATACAGTCCTCTACCGCTGACCAGGGGAAGGGACCCAACAGTCCTCTACCGCTGACCAGGGTCCACAGGGAAGGGAACCCGTACAGTCCTCTACCGTTGACCAGGGTCCACAGGGAAGGGAACCCGTACAGTCCTCTACCGTTGACCAGGGTCCACAGGGAAGGGAACAGGGTTCTATGTGGGAGGGAACCAGACAGATGTTTACCTGCGTTCAGGATTTCATTGATGTCTTTTCCCATCAGCTCACTGATGACCTGTAGTGGAACAACTCAGCGTCAGACAGAGTGAGGGTTAACTACCAGCTGTCACTCTGTCTCGGTGTGTCCCACCTTAGCCAGGCGCTGGTCGTCAGCCTCGATGCCAACGCTGCCCAGGATGTCCTTGATGTTCTGACTGCTGGGGTTGTTGTTGCCACCCAGCGCTGCCAACAGGTAGGCGGCCACGTAACGCATTCTACAGCAAAGAGGACAGATTTCAGGGTTAAATTGTGACTCTGGAAATCACTCAAGATGACTATTATGTTGCATGAATAAAATAGAACATATACATTTCACCTGAATAGTCCTCAACCCCCCAATTCAGACAACATAGACAGACAGGGTTAGCAATCAGCATGATAGTTAGCTGGCTAACTTAGATGTAGATGGGATTGTAAGGTTGATAGTCTTTTCATGTAGCTTTGGTAGCCAGTGTCAATTACAGTGTAGGGACGTCAGACATTCAGCATGCTGCACTGACCCCATGGAGGCTCTAGTCTAGAGCGCCTGCTTTAATATTGCTTAGGCGATGTTTAAACTCTCTGCATGGTCAAAGTAGGGCCCTCCCGAGTGGCACAGAGGTTTAAGGCACTGCATCTCAGTGCTAGAGGCGTCACTACAGACCCTGGTTTGATTCCAGGCTGAATCACAACCAGCCGTGACTGGGATTCCCATAGGGACATTGTCCCAGCATCGTCCGGGTTTGTGCAGGTGTTGGCCATCATTGTAAATAACCATTTGTTCTTAATAACTAACTTCCCTAGTTAAATTAAGGTTAGATTTTTTTTTATGTTTAAAAATTTGAAGAAATAGAGTGTGCTACATTTACCATCATCACATACTGAAATATTGAATTACTTTGACGTATTTCATGATGTTATAGAACACGTAATTCCCTACGGTGGACACATTACACGGACTGAAGTTTCCACCACACAATAATTACAGGAAATACACATCCTTTTTACCTCAGATTTCTGAGGTTACTATTAAAGTTTACAGTCATCGCGATCTCACAAAATCGATACGTTAAAACAGATCAATATACTTGGTTTTAGTACCAGTGTTGTGTTACTCCCCAGTCCGTAGTGGGACTTGACGCCTCATGTCCACCAGACGCGTTTAAACTCTTCGCGTTCTGACGGAAGTCATTCATTGTCAATGGAGTGGAAACGCAACGCTACGTTGGTGTTTCCGCGCTAGGCTGCGGTGCGTTCTGCGTACAGCAAGCGTTCAATATGTATTATGTATGCGTTGGTTGACGGTCTGGTGGTCCGTGTGGCTCAGTTAGTAGAACATGACACCTGCAACGCCAGACTCCCACTGGGGGACATTTACTGACAAATAGGAAAATATCTCAACTTTCATTTCAGCAAAAAATCTGAAAGATCACGTCAACTTTTGCGAGAACCTAAAACTAGCAGTTAACTCATCTTTTTAGCGTCGTGTAAATCGGAGTGTCAGTTGTAAATTAGTCAGTTTTCGCAGCATATCAAATAAATTTTGTAGGTCAACCTTGTTTAACGCATTTAAATAATCAAACCAATAATCATCATTACTTACTTGAAGTCTGAAACAGACGCTAAACGTCGGTCCGTTGTGAGAGTTGTAACAGGAAGGATGAACGTCTTTTTGTTCTGTTTCCGTTTACTACTTCTATGGTGAACCTGAAGTTAATTCTACTCCCACATCGTACATCGCCACCTAGTGGATGTAGGTTTCCATCAACTTAAATGTTGCAGTACAAACGGGTATAATGACTATGAATAATGGAAATATGTGAATATTGAAATGTTGAGCAAGTTTGGACAGCTCTTTTAATAACTATACTGAAAGAAAACAGACTTTGTAGTTGAATGGTAAAAGAGTTGGGAAAGAGTAACGCAATGTACAACTCTGGAGGGAGAGCAGTCGATCCTGAGGAGGACAGTGTCAGAGGAGCCCAGTAAAGGAGTTGGATTGTAGGAGTGTGAAGGAGGTCAGTAGGTCCATGTGGTGATTTGAAAGTGATGAACTGGGAGCCAGTGGAGTCTGGTGAGAGTGGGGACGATGTGTGTGAGGATTCTTGCAGTTGAGTCTTGTTTGAAGTCTGTCCAGTGTTTTGATGTGTTTTTTTGCAGTGTTGAGTGTTTCAGAACACACTGGTACAGTAGTACAGTTATGTAGAACAGTTCTAATGGCTCGTATATCTCTTATAGGGTTGCAAAATTCCAGTAACCTTCCCAAAATTCAAAGCTTTTCCAGAAATCCTGGTTGGAGGATTCATGATTTCCTGTGTATTCCTTATCTGATTCCCTGGAATCTTCCAACCAGAATTTTGGAATCTTGCAAGTGCAACCCTCATCTCTCCTCTCTCACCATGATGGCCATTCATTCACTGTTCGTGAATAGGTAGCGTAGTGGTTAGAGCGTTGGGCCAGTAACCGAAAGGTTGCTTGATCGTATCCCCGAGCTGACAAGGTAAAAATCTGTCGTCAGTTCCTAGGCCGCCATTGTAAATAAGAATTTCCATTGATATCCAGTAGAGGGCAGCAGTGTAATGTTTATTCCATGTATATCCACTTGAGGGCAGCAGTGTAATGTTTATTCCATTTATATCCACTAGAGGGCAGCAGCGTAATGTTCATTCCATTTATATCCAGTAGAGGGCAGCAGTGTAATGTTCATTACATTTATATCCAGTAGGCGGCAGCAGTGTAATATATATTCCATTTATATCCACTAGAGGGCAGCAGTGTCATGTTCATTCCATTTATATCCACTAGAGGGCAGCAGTGCCATGTTCATTCCATTTATATCCACTAGAGGGCAGCAGTATAATGTAGCTGAGACAGTTGTTACTTATGGCTCAATTCAACTCATAGTGCTGAAGAGCTGCGGTACAGCGTGATACAAATTTAATAAAGGTAATGTTCCCAGGTTAACGGAAGCTGTGTTTACATTTCAACTATAATGCTGAACTTCAGCCATACAGATTGAATAAACGAGCCCTCAGTCCCAGAAATCCTACACCTAAGACAACAGTCTGCTGGAACATTAGTACGTTATGGGAGGCAACCCATCTGTCTAGAGAGACTAGTTGGTATTTACCCAGCACAGTGACAGATATGGAGCCTATTACACTGATAGATGGAGTGATACATTTACACACTTGATGAAGTGATTATTAACACACTTGGAGTGATACATTTACACACTTGGAGTGATACATTTACACACTTGGAGTGATACATTAACACACTTGATGGAGTGATACATTTATATACTTGGAGTGATACATTAACACACTTGATGGAGTGATACATTTATATACTTGGAGTGATACATTTACACACTTGGAGTGATACATTAACACACTTGGAGTGATACATTTACACACTTGGAGTGATACATTAACACACTTGATGGAGTGATACATTTATATACTTGGAGTGATACATTTACACACTTGGAGTGATACATTTATATACTTGGAGTGATACATTTACACACTTGGAGTGATACATTTACACACTTGGAGTGATACATTTACACACTTCATGGACTGATACATTTACACAACGAAGGAGTGGCTTCGTAAGAAGCATTTCAAGGTCCTGGAGTGGCCTAGCCAGTCTCCAGATCTCAACCCCATAGAAAATCATTGGAGGGAGTTGAAAGTCTGTGTTGCCCAGCAACAGCCCCAAAACATCACTGCTCTAGAGGAGATCTGCATGGAGGAATGGGCCAAAATACCAGCAACAGTGTGTGAAAACCTTGTGAAGACTTACAGAAAACGTTTGACCTCTGTCATTGCCAATAAAGGGTATATAACAAAGTATTGAGATAAACTTTTGTTATTGACCAAATACTTATTTTCCACCATAATTTGCAAATAAATTCATTAAAAATCCTACAATGTGATTTTCTGGATTTCTTTTTCTCATTTTGTCTGTCATAGTTGAAGTGTACCTATGATGAAAATTACAGGCCTCTCTCATCTTTTTAAGTGGGAGAACTTGCACAATTGGTGGCTGACTAAATACTTTTTTGCCCCACTGTATATTTCATCAACAATGACTGTATAAATGTGAATAAATTAGCATACAGAATGCTGTGGTAGCCATGCTGGTTAAGTGTGCCTTGAATTCTAAATAAATCACAGACAGTGTTACCAGCAAAGTCTCTTCTTCTTATCGGTGTCCTTTAGTAGTGGTTTCTTTGCAGCAATTTAACCAAGAAGAGCTGATTCACGCAGTCTCCTCTGAACAGTTGATGTTGAGATTTGTATGTTACTTGAACTCTGTGAAGCATTTAATTGGGCTGCAATCTGAGGTGCAGTTAACTCTAATGAATGTATCCTCTGCAGCAGAGGTAACTCTGGGTCTTCCATTCCTGTGGCGCTCCTCATCATAGTTTCATCATAGTGCTTGATTGTTTTTGCGACTGCACTTGAAGAAACATTCAACGTTCTTGAAATTCTCCTCATTGACTGACCTTCATGTCTTAAAGTGATGAAGGACTTAGCCTATTACCAAATAGACCATCTTCTGTATACCACCCCTACCTTGTCACAACACAATTAATTGGCTCAAATGCATTAAGGAGGAAAAAAATTCCACAAATGAACTTTTAACAAGCCACACCTGTTAATTGAAATGCATTCCAGGTGACTACCTCATGAAGCTGGTTGAGAGAATGCCAAGAGTGTGCAAAGCTGTCATCAAGGCAAAGGGTGGCTACAGTGATGAATCTCAAATATTAAATATATTTTGATTTGATTATGCACTTTTCTGGTTACTACATGATTCCATATGTGTTATTTCATAGTTTTGATGTCTTCACTATTAGAAATGAGTAAAAATAAAGAAAAGCCCTTGAATGAGTAGGTGCGTCCACACCACTGGTACTGCATCTTTAACTTCCAACAGTAACTCTTGAACCATTCACACTCCAAACCAACTTTCCAATGACAAAGCAAAAACAGGTTTTTCGAAATGTAAAAAAAAAAAACTGAAATACCTTATTTACATAAGTATTCAGACCCTCTGCTATGAGACTTGAAATTGAGCACAGGAGCATCCTGTTTCCATTGATCATCCTTGAGATGTTTCTAAAACTTGATTGGAGTCCACCTGTGGTAAATTAAATTGATTGGACATGATTTGGAAAGGCACACGCCTGTCTATATAAAAAGGTCCCACAGTTGACAGTGCATGTCAGAACAAAAACCAAGCCATGAGGTTAAAGGAATTGTCCGGTAGAGCTCCGATACAGGATTGTGTTGAGGCACAGATCTGGGGAAGGGTACCAAAACATTTCTGCAGCATTGAAGGTCCCCAAGAACATAGTGGCCTCCGTCATTCTTAAATGGGAGAAGTTTGGAACCACCAAGACTCTTCCTAGAGCTGGCCGCTCGGCCAAACTGAGCAATCGGGGAGAAGAGCCTTAGTCAGGGAGGTGACCAAGAACCTGATGGTCACTCTGACAGAGCTCCAGAGGTCCTCTGTGGAGATGGGAGAACCTTCCAGAAGGACAACCATCTCCGCAGCACTACACCAACCAGACCTTTATGGTAGAGTGGCCAGACGGAACCCATTCCTCAGTAAAAGGCAGATGACAGCCCGCTTGGAGTTTGCAAAAAGATACCGGACTCTCAGACCATGAGAAACAAGATTCTCTGGTCCGATGAAACCAAGATTGAACTCTTTGGCCTGAATGCCAAGCGTCACATCTGGAGGAAACCTGGCACCATCTCTAAGGTGTAGCATGGTGGTGGCAGCATCATGCTGTGGGGATGTTTTTCAGCGGCAGGGACTGGGAAACTAGTCAGGATCGAGGGAGAGATGAATGGAGCAAAGTACAGAGAGATCCTTGATGAAAACCTGCTCCACAACGCTCATGACCTCAGACTGGGGAGAAGGTTCACCTTCCAACGGGACAACGACCCACACAGCCAAGACAAGGCAGGAGTGGCTTCAGGACAAGTCTTCGAATGTCCTTGAGTGGCCCGAACTTGAACCCGATCGAACATATCTGGAGAGACCTGAAAATAGCTGTGCAGCGATGCTCCCCATCAAACCTGACAGAGCTTAAGAGGATCTACAGAGAAGAACGGGAGAAACTCCCCAAATACAGGTGTGCCAAGCTTGTAGCGTCATACCCAAGAAGACTGGAGGTTATAATCTCTGCCAAAGGTGCTTCAACAAAGTACTGAGTAAAGGGTCTGAATACTTATGTAAATGTGATTCAGTTTTTTATTTCTAAGACCTGTTTTTGCTTTGTCATTATTGGCTTATTGTGATGTCATTATTGGCTTATTGTGATGTCATTGTGGGGTATTGTGGTGTCATTATGGGGTATTGTGATGTCATTGTGGGGTATTGTGGTGTCATTATGGGGTATTGTGATGTCATTGTGGGGTATTGTGGTGTCATTATGGGGTATTGTGATGTCATTGTGGGGTATTGTGAAACAATTTAATCAAATTTAGAATAAGGATGTAACGTAACAACATTTGGAAAAAAGTCCAGGTCTGAATAAAACAGCCTAAAAACCATTTGTGGACAAATAAATCCGATTTGATGGGGGTTTGAAATGTGCCTTAAAACATCTGATTCGATGTGGTTTTTGCCTGTTCAAATAAGGATATGCAAAACATTTTTTGATTTAAGTCACTTCAAACTCCCAGGATGAACAAGGCTTAAGAACTACAGGAACGCAGCCTAGCAGATACTGCAGTGTGAATCAACATCAGTGTGAATCAACATCAGTGTGAATCAACATCAGTGTGAATCAACATCAGTGTGAATCAACATCAGTGTGAATCAACATCAGTGTGAATCAACATCAGTGTGAATCAACATCAGTGTGAATCAACCTCTTATGTCAACCTCTGTACTGTACCCGTACACAGCCCATCTGTAAATAGCCCACCCAACTACCTTATCCCCATACTGTGTTAACAACCCTCCAGGCAAGCTTCAATGCCATACAACTCTCCTTCCGTGGCCTCCAATTGCTCTTAAATACAAGTAAAACTAAATGCATGCTCTTCAACCGATCGCTACCTGCACCTACCCGCCTGTCCAACATCACTACTCTGGACGGCTCTGACTTAGAATACGTGGACAACTACAAATACTTAGGTGTCTGGTTAGACTGTAAACTCTCCTTCCAGACCCATATCAAACATCTCCAATCCAAAGTTAAATCTAGAATTGGCTTCCTATTTCGCAACAAAGCATCCTTCACTCATGCTGCCAAACATACCCTTGTAAAACTGACCATCCTACCAATCCTCGACTTTGGCGATGTAATTTACAAAATAGCCTCCAATACCCTACTCAACAAATTGGATGCAGTCTATCACAGTGCAATCCGTTTTGTCACCAAAGCCCCATATACTACCCACCATTGCGACCTGTACGCTCTCGTTGGCTGGCCCTCGCTTCATACTCGTCGCCAAACCCACTGGCTCCATGTCATCTACAAGACCCTGCTAGGTAAAGTCCCCCCTTATCTCAGCTCGCTGGTCACCATAGCATCTCCCACCTGTAGCACACGCTCCAGCAGGTATATCTCTCTAGTCACCCCCAAAACCAATTCTTTCTTTGGCCGCCTCTCCTTCCAGTTCTCTGCTGCCAATGACTGGAACGAACTACAAAAATCTCTGAAACTGGAAACACTTATCTCCCTCACTAGCTTTAAGCACCAACTGTCAGAGCAGCTCACAGATTACTGCACCTGTACATAGCCCACCTATAATTTAGCCCTATCAACTACCTCTTTCCCAACTGTATTTAATTAATTTATTTATTTTGCTCCTTTGCACCCCATTATTTTTATTTCTACTTTGCACATTCTTCCATTGCAAAACTACCATTCCAGTGTTTTACTTGCTATTGTCACGTTCTGACCTCTATTTCTGTTGTTTTGTATTTATTTAGTATGGTCAGGGCGTGAGTTGGGTGGGCAGTCTATGTTTGTTTTTCTATGTTTTGGGGCATTTCTATGTGTTCGGCCTAGTATGGTTCTCAATCAGAGGCAGGTGTCATTAGTTGTCTCTGATTGAGAATCATACTTAGGTAGCCTGGGTTTCACTGTGTGTTTGTGGGTGATTGTTCCTGTCACTGTGTTTGGTGTCACAGGATAGGACTGTTTTGCGTTTTCACATTTCTTGTTTTTGTTAGTTTGTTCATGTGTAGCGATTTATTAAAACATGAATAACCACCACGCTGCGCTTTGGTCCGCTTCTCTTCCTCCTACAGACGAACGCCCTTACAGCTATATTGTATTTACCTTGCCACCAAGGCCTTTTTTGCCTTTACCTCCCTTCTCACCTCATTTGCTCACATTGTATATAGACTTGTTTATACTTTATTATTGACTGTATGTTTGTTTTACTCCATGTGTAACTCTGTGTTGTTGTATCTGTCGAACTGCTTTGCTTTATCTTGGCCAGGTCGCAATTGTAAATGAGAACTTGTTCTCAACTTGCCAACCTGGTTAAATAAAGGTGAAATAAAATAAAATAAAAAAATACTGTTACTTATCCTCTTGCTCTTTTTCACCCCAGTATCTCTACTTGCACATCATCATCTGCACATCTATCACTCCAGTGTTAATGGCTACATTGTAATTATTTCGCCTCTATGGCCTATTTATTGTCTTACCTCCCTACTCTTCTACATTTGCACACACTGAACATAGATGTTTCTATTGTGTTATTGACTGTACATTTGTTTATGTGTAACTCTGTGTTGTTCTTGTCACACTGCTTTGCTTTATCTTGGCCAGGTCGCAGTTGTGAATGAGAACTTGTTCTAAACTAGCTGGTTAAATAAAGATGAATTAAAAATGTAATTATAAAAGTCAACCCTGTAGTCTGGCATTGTAGTTATTATAGCGGTCATAGACCCTGTAGTCTGGTATTGTAGTTATTATAGCGGTCATAGACCCTATAGTCTGGAGGTATTGTAGTTATTATAGCGGTCATAGACCCTGTAGTCTGGTATTGTAGTTATTATAGCGGTCATAGACCCTGTAGTCTGGAGGTATTGTAGTTATTATAGCGGTCATAGACCCTGTAGTCTAGACCCTGTAGTCTGGTATTGTAGTTATTATAGCTGTCATAGACCCTGTAGTCTGGAGGTATTGTAGTTATTATAGCGGTCATAGACCCTGTAGTCTGGTATTGTAGTTATTATAGCTGTCATAGACCTTGTAGTCTGGAGGTATTGTAGTTATTATAGCGGTCATAGACCCTGTAGTCTGGAGGTATTGTAGTTATTATAGCGGTCATAGACCCTGTAGTCTGGTATTGTAGTTATTATAGCGGTCATAGACCCTGTAGTCTGGTATTGTAGTTATTATAGCTGTCATAGACCCTGTAGTCTGGTATTGTAGTTATTATAGCGGTCATAGACCCTGTAGTCTGGTATTGTAGTTATTATAGCGGTCATAGACCCTGTAGTCTGGAGATATTGTAGTTATTATAGCTGTCATAGACCCTGTAGTCTGGAGGTATTGTAGTTATTATAGCGGTCATAGACCCTGTAGTCTGGAGATATTGTAGTTATTATAGCTGTCATAGACCCTGTAGTCTGGAGGTATTGTAGTTATTATAGCGGTCATAGACCCTGTAGTCTGGTATTGTAGTTATTATAGCTGTCATAGACCCTGTAGTCTGGAGGTATTGTAGTTATTATAGCGGTCATAGACCCTGTAGTCTGGTATTGTAGTTATTATAGCTGTCATAGACCCTGTAGTCTGGAGGTATTGTAGTTATTATAGCGGTCATAGACCCTGTAGTCTGGAGGTATTGTAGTTATTATAGCGGTCATAGACCCTGTAGTCTGGTATTGTAGTTATTATAGCTGTCATAGACCCTGTAGTCTGGTATTGTAGTTATTATAGCGGTCATAGACCCTGTAGTCTGGTATTGTAGTTATTATAGCGGTCATAGACCCTGTAGTCTGGAGGTATTGTAGTTATTATAGCGGTCATAGACCCTGTAGTCTGGTATTGTAGTTATTATAGCGGTCATATACCCTGTAGTCTGGAGATATTGTAGTTATTATAGCGGTCATAGACCCTGTAGTCTTGTATTGTAGTTATTATAGCGGTCATAGACCCTGTAGTCTGGTATTGTAGTTATTATAGCGGTCATAGACCCTGTAGTCTGGTATTGTAGTTATTATAGCTGTCATAGACCCTGTAGTCTGGAGATATTGTAGTTATTATAGCGGTCATAGACCCTGTAGTCTGGAGATATTGTAGTTATTATAGCGGTCATAGACCCTGTAGTCTTGTATTGTAGTTATTATAGCGGTCATAGACCCTGTAGTCTGGTATTGTAGTTATTATAGCGGTCATAGACCCTGTAGTCTGGTATTGTAGTTATTATAGCGGTCATAGACCCTGTAGTCTTGTATTGTAGTTATTATAGCGGTCATAGACCCTGTAGTCTGGTATTGTAGTTATTATAGCGGTCATAGACCCTGTAGTCTTGTATTGTAGTTATTATAGCGGTCATAGACCCTGTAGTCTGGTATTGTAGTTATTATAGCGGTCATAGACCCTGTAGTCTTGTATTGTAGTTATTATAGCTGTCATAGACCCTGTAGTCTGGAGGTATTGTAGTTATTATAGCGGTCATAGACCCTGTAGTCTTGTATTGTAGTTATTATAGCTGTCATAGACCCTGTAGTCTGGAGGTATTGTAGTTATTATAGCGGTCATAGACCCTGTAGTCTGGAGGTATTGTAGTTATTATAGCGGTCATAGACCCTGTAGTCTTGTATTGTAGTTATTATAGCTGTCATAGACCCTGTAGTCTGGTATTGTAGTTATTATAGCGGTCATAGACCCTGTAGTCTGGTATTGTAGTTATTATAGCGGTCATAGACCCTGTAGTCTGGTATTGTAGTTATTATAGCTGTCATAGACCCTGTAGTCTGGTATTGTAGTTATTATAGCGGTCATAGACCCTGTAGTCTGGAGGTATTGTAGTTATTATAGCGGTCATAGACCCTGTAGTCTGGTATTGTAGTTATTGTAGCGGCCATAGACCCTGTAGTCTGGTATCCTCAGCCTCCCAGTACCAGCTGGTAAAGTTATCCCTCTCTGCAGCCTCCCAGTACCAGCTGGTAAAGTTATCCCTCTCTGCAGCCTCCCAGTACCTGCTGGTAAAGTTATCCCTCTCCTCAGCCTCCCAGTACCAGCTGGTAAAGTTATCCCTCTCTGCAGCCTCCCAGTACCAGCTGGTAAAGTTATCCCTCTCCTCAGCCTCCCAGTACCAGCTGGTAAAGTTATCCCTCTCCTCAGCCTCCCAGTACCAGCTGGTAAAGTTATCCCTCTCCTCAGCCTCCAGGGTGCAGGCCAGCGACTGCAGTAAAGTTAGCGACCACTAGAGAGCAGCACAGGACTATCAGTGGTATAACAGAATGAGCTGCCGGTTGCTAGGTGATGGCTGGTGGATGGGATAGCAGGTTACTAGGTGATGGGTGGTGGATGGGATATTAGGTTGCTAGGTGAGGGGTGGTAGATGGGATAGCAGGTCTCTAGGAGATGAGTGGTGATTGCTAGGTGATGGGTGGTAGATAGGATAGCAGGTTGCTAAGTGATGGGTGGTGGATGGGATAACAGGTTGCTGGGTGATGGTTGCTAGGTGAGGGGTGGTAGATGGTATATCAGGTTTCTAGGGGATGGTTGGTGGTTGCTAGGTGAGGGGTAGTAGATGAGATAGCAGGTCTCTAGGGGATGGGTGGTGGTTGCTAGGTGAGGGGTGGTAGATGAGATAGCAGGTCTCTAGGGGATGGGTGGTGGTTGCTAGGTGAGGGATGGTAGATGGGATAGCAGCTTGCTAGGTGAGGGGTGGTAGATGGTATATCAGGTTGCTAGGTGAGGGGTGGTGGATGGGATAGCAGGTCTCTAGGGGATGGGTGGTGGTTGCTAGGTGAGGGGTGGTGGATGGGATAGCAGGTCTCTAGGGGATGGGTGGTGGTTGCTAGGTGAGGGGAGGGGAGGTAGATGAGATAGCAGGTCTCTAGGGGATGGGTGGTGGTTGCTAGGTGAGGGGAGGTAGATGGGATAGCAGGTCTCTAGGGGATGGGTGGTGGTTGCTAGGTGAGGGGTGGTGGATGGGATATCAGGTTGCTAGGTGAGGGGTGGTGGATGGGATAGCAGGTCTCTAGGGAATGGGTGGTGGTTGCTAGGTGAGGGGAGGTAGATGGGATAGCAGGTCTCTAGGGAATGGGTGGTGGTTGCTAGGTGAGGTATGGTGGATGGGATAGCAGGTCTCTAGGGGATGGGTGGTGGTTGCTAGGTGAGGGGAGGTAGATGGGATAGAAGGTCTCTAGGGGATGGGTGTTGGTTGCTAGGTGAGGGGTGGTGAATGGGATAGCAGGTTGCTAGGTGATGGATGGGCTAGCAGGTTGCTAGGTGATGGGGGGTGGATGGGATAGCAGGTTGCTAGGTGATGGATGGGCTAGCAGGTTGCTAGGTGATGGGGGGTGGATGGGATAGTAGCCGACCTCTTTCTGACCAGTCTCGTACTGTAGGGCTCTATGTGGGCCGTATGCATGACTAGTTCTATGTCATTTATTGAAATAATAAAATATTCATAAAAATCAATTCATTTATTTCCACAGAAAGCTTTTGATTTTGTAAATAGGAATATTTGACCCTATAGTTTGTTAAAAGACAGGTGTTGTTGATGGGGACTTTTAAAACACAATCCAGTCCCTTTACAAAATCCCAAAGTCTGGTGTTAATGAATATGGTACAGATTGGTTTCCCACATCCTCGGGTGTAAAAAACAAGGAGACGCCTCATCACAGACTTTGTTTGCTTTGTTTATAAATGATTTGGCACAAGAAGTGAAACAGTTCAATATTGGAGTAAGATATGATGATGACATGCTAAGTATCCTTTAATATGCTGAGGATTTTATTCAGATGTCAGAAACTGAACAAGACCTGCAGAACATGTTATTATGTGCAGTCAGTCGGTGTTAAAGAGACTCCTGATCAGCCAGACTAAAACACAGATAATGTCTTGGTGTAAAAGATGGAGACTCCTGATCAGCCAGACTAAAACACAGATAATGTCTTGGTGTTAAAGAGACTCCTGATCAGCCAGACTAAAACACAGATAATGTCTTGGTGTAAAAGATGGAGACTCCTGATCAGCCAGACTAAAACACAGATAATGTCTTGGTGTAAAAGATGGAGACTCCTGATCAACCAGACTAAAACACAGATAATGTCTTGGTGTAAAAGATGGAGACTCCTGATCAGCCAGACTAAAACACAGATAATGTCTTGGTGTAAAAGATGGAGACTCCTGATCAGCCAGACTAAAACACAGATAATGTCTTGGTGTAAAAGATGGAGACTCCTGATCAACCAGACTAAAACACAGATAATGTCTTGGTGTAAAAGATGGAGACTCCTGATCAGCCAGACTAAAACACAGATAATGTCTTGGTGTTAAAGAGACTCCTGATCAGCCAGACTAAAACACAGATAATGACTTGGTGTAAAAGATGGAGACTCCTGATCAACAAGACTAAAACACAGATAATGACTTGGTGTAAAAGATGGAGACTCCTGATCAGTCAGACTAAAACACAGATAATGTCTTGGTGTAAAAGATGGAGACTCCTGATCAGCCAGACTAAAACACAGATAATGACTTGGTGTAAAAGATGGAGACTCCTGATCAGTCAGACTAAAACACAGATAATGTCTTGGTGTAAAAGATGGAGACTCCTGATCAACCAGACTAAAACACAGATAATGTCTTGGTGTAAAAGATGGAGACTCCTGATCAGCAAGACTAAAACACAGATAATGTCTTGGTGTAAAAGATGGAGACTCCTGATCAACCAGACTAAAACACAGATAATGTCTTGGTGTAAAAGATGGAGACTCCTGATCAACCAGACTAAAACACAGATAATGTCTTGGTGTAAAAGATGGAGACTCCTGATCAGCCAGACTAAAACACAGATAATGTCTTGGTGTAAAAGATGGAGACTCCTGATCAGCCAGACTAAAACACAGATAATGTCTTGGTGTAAAAGATGGAGACTCCTGATCAACCAGACTAAAACACAGATAATGTCTTGGTGTAAAAGATGGAGACTCCTGATCAGCCAGACTAAAACACAGATAATGTCTTGGTGTAAAAGATGGAGACTCCTGATCAGCCAGACTAAAACACAGATAATGTCTTGGTGTAAAAGATGGAGACCCCTGATCAGCCAGACTAAAACACAGATAATGTCTTGGTGTAAAAGATGGAGACTCCTGATCAACCAGACTAAAACACAGATAATGACTTGGTGTAAAAGATGGAGACTCCTGATCAACCAGACTAAAACACAGATAATGCATTTGAGAAAAACAGTTACTAAGAGAAGTCTTTTTCAGTTTTGTTTTAGTGAAGACATTGTTGAGTTTGCTAGCAATTATAAATATTTGGGTATTTTAATTGATGAACACATTACCTTTCAAAACAGAACATCTGCCCTGGCCGACTCAGCAAGTAGAGCTCTTGGGGGAGTTATAGGGAGAACAAAAACCACTCCAAGATATTGATTATGCTACGTATTCCAAACCGTATCAGACATGTGTGTGTCCTGTTCTGGACTATTCAGCAGGAGTGTCAGGTGCTAAGAGGGATATTGTCTCTGTGTATTGAAACAGGTCAGATCAGGGATATTCAGCAGGAGTGTGGGGTGCTAGAGGGATATTGTCTCTGTGTATTGAAACAGGTCAGATCAGGGATATTCAGCAGGAGTGTGAGGTGCTAAGAGGGATATTGTCTCTGTGTATTGAAACAGGTCAGATCAGGGATATTCAGCAGGAGTGTGAGGTGCTAAGAGGGATATTGTCTCTGTGTATTGAAACAGGTCAGATCAGGGATATTCAGCAGGAGTGTGAGGTGCTAAGAGGGATATTGTCTCTGTGTATTGAAACAGGTCAGATCAGGGATATTCAGCAGGAGTGTGAGGTGCTAAGAGGGATATTGTCTCTGTGTATTGAAACAGGTCAGATCAGGGATATTCAGCAGGAGTGTGAGGTGCTAAGAGGGATATTGTCTCTGTGTATTGAAACAGGTCAGATCAGGGATATTCAGCAGGAGTGTGGGGTGCTAAGAGGGATATTGTCTCTGTGTATTGAAACAGGTCAGATCAGGGATATTCAGCAGGAGTGTGAGGTGCTAAGAGGGATAGTGTCTCTGTGTATTGAAACAGGTCAGATCAGGGATATTCAGCAGGAGTGTGGGGTGCTAAGAGGGATATTGTCTCTGTGTATTGAAACAGGTCAGATCAGGGATATTCAGCAGGAGTGTGAGGTGCTAAGAGGGATATTGTCTCTGTGTATTGAAACAGGTCAGATCAGGGATATTCAGCAGGAGTGTGAGGTGCTAAGAGGGATATTGTCTCTGTGTATTGAAACAGGTCAGATCAGGGATATTCAGCAGGAGTGTGGGGTGCTAAGAGGGATATTGTCTCTGTGTATTGAAACAGGTCAGATCAGGGATATTCAGCAGGAGTGTGAGGTGCTAAGAGGGATATTGTCTCTGTGTATTGAAACAGGTCAGATCAGGGATATTCAGCAGGAGTGTGAGGTGCTAAGAGGGATATTGTCTCTGTGTATTGAAACAGGTCAGATCAGGGATATTCAGCAGGAGTGTGAGGTGCTAAGAGGGATATTGTCTCTGTGTATTGAAACAGGTCAGATCAGGGATATTCAGCAGGAGTGTGAGGTGCTAAGAGGGATATTGTCTCTGTGTATTGAAACAGGTCAGATCAGGGATATTCAGCAGGAGTGTGGGGTGCTAAGAGGGATATTGTCTCTGTGTATTGAAACAGGTCAGATCAGGGATATTCAGCAGGAGTGTGAGGTGCTAAGAGGGATATTGTCTCTGTGTATTGAAACAGGTCAGATCAGGGATATTCAGCAGGAGTGTGAGGTGCTAAGAGGGATATTGTCTCTGTGTATTGAAACAGGTCAGATCAGGGATATTCAGCAGGAGTGTGGGGTGCTAAGAGGGATATTGTCTCTGTGTATTGAAACAGGTCAGATCAGGGATATTCAGCAGGAGTGTGAGGTGCTAAGAGGGATATTGTCTCTGTGTATTGAAACAGGTCAGATCAGGGATATTCAGCAGGAGTGTGAGGTGCTAAGAGGGATATTGTCTCTGTGTATTGAAACAGGTCAGATCAGGGATATTCAGCAGGAGTGTGGGGTGCTAAGAGGGATATTGTCTCTGTGTATTGAAACAGGTCAGATCAGGGATATTCAGCAGGAGTGTGAGGTGCTAAGAGGGATATTGTCTCTGTGTATTGAAACAGGTCAGATCAGGGATATTCAGCAGGAGTGTGAGGTGCTAAGAGGGATATTGTCTCTGTGTATTGAAACAGGTCAGATCAGGGATATTCAGCAGGAGTGTGGGGTGCTAAGAGGGATATTGTCTCTGTGTATTGAAACAGGTCAGATCAGGGATATTCAGCAGGAGTGTGAGGTGCTAAGAGGGATATTGTCTCTGTGTATTGAAACAGGTCAGATCAGGGATATTCAGCAGGAGTGTGAGGTGCTAAGAGGGATATTGTCTCTGTGTATTGAAACAGGTCAGATCAGGGATATTCAGCAGGAGTGTGGGGTGCTAAGAGGGATATTGTCTCTGTGTATTGAAACAGGTCAGATCAGGGATATTCAGCAGGAGTGTGAGGTGCTAAGAGGGATATTGTCTCTGTGTATTGAAACAGGTCAGATCAGGGATATTCAGCAGGAGTGTGGGGTGCTAAGAGGGATATTGTCTCTGTGTATTGAAACAGGTCAGATCAGGGATATTCAGCAGGAGTGTGGGGTGCTAAGAGGGATATTGTCTCTGTGTATTGAAACAGGTCAGATCAGGGATATTCAGCAGGAGTGTGGGGTGCTAAGAGGGATATTGTCTCTGTGTATTGAAACAGGTCAGATCAGGGATATTCAGCAGGAGTGTGAGGTGCTAAGAGGGATATTGTCTTTGTGTATTGAAACAGGTCAGATCAGGGATATTCAGCAGGAGTGTGGGGTGCTAAGAGGGATATTGTCTCTGTGTATTGAAACAGGTCAGATCAGGGATATTCAGCAGGAGTGTGAGGTGCTAAGAGGGATATTGTCTCTGTGTATTGAAACAGGTCAGATCAGGGATATTCAGCAGGAGTGTGGGGTGCTAAGAGGGATATTGTCTCTGTGTATTGAAACAGGTCAGATCAGGGATATTCAGCAGGAGTGTGAGGTGCTAAGAGGGATATTGTCTTTGTGTATTGAAACAGGTCAGATCAGGGATATTCAGCAGGAGTGTGAGGTGCTAAGAGGGATATTGTCTCTGTGTATTGAAACAGGTCAGATCAGGGATATTCAGCAGGAGTGTGAGGTGCTAAGAGGGATATTGTCTCTGTGTATTGAAACAGGTCAGATCAGGGATATTCAGCAGGAGTGTGGGGTGCTAAGAGGGATATTGTCTCTGTGTATTGAAACAGGTCAGATCAGGGATATTCAGCAGGAGTGTGAGGTGCTAAGAGGGATATTGTCTCTGTGTATTGAAACAGGTCAGATCAGGGATATTCAGCAGGAGTGTGAGGTGCTAAGAGGGATATTGTCTCTGTGTATTGAAACAGGTCAGATCAGGGATATTCAGCAGGAGTGTGAGGTGCTAAGAGGGATATTGTCTCTGTGTATTGAAACAGGTCAGATCAGGGATATTCAGCAGGAGTGTGAGGTGCTAAGAGGGATATTGTCTCTGTGTATTGAAACAGGTCAGATCAGGGATATTCAGCAGGAGTGTGAGGTGCTAAGAGGGATATTGTCTCTGTGTATTGAAACAGGTCAGATCAGGGATATTCAGCAGGAGTGTGAGGTGCTAAGAGGGATATTGTCTCTGTGTATTGAAACAGGTCAGATCAGGGATATTCAGCAGGAGTGTGAGGTGCTAAGAGGGATATTGTCTCTGTGTATTGAAACAGGTCAGATCAGGGATATTCAGCAGGAGTGTGAGGTGCTAAGAGGGATATTGTCTCTGTGTATTGAAACAGGTCAGATCAGGGATATTCAGCAGGAGTGTGGGGTGCTAAGAGGGATATTGTCTCTGTGTATTGAAACAGGTCAGATCAGGGATATTCAGCAGGAGTGTGAGGTGCTAAGAGGGATATTGTCTCTGTGTATTGAAACAGGTCAGATCAGGGATATTCAGCAGGAGTGTGAGGTGCTAAGAGGGATATTGTCTCTGTGTATTGAAACAGGTCAGATCAGGGATATTCAGCAGGAGTGTGAGGTGCTAAGAGGGATATTGTCTCTGTGTATTGAAACAGGTCAGATCAGGGATATTCAGCAGGAGTGTGAGGTGCTAAGAGGGATATTGTCTCTGTGTATTGAAACAGGTCAGATCAGGGATATTCAGCAGGAGTGTGAGGTGCTAAGAGGGATATTGTCTCTGTGTATTGAAACAGGTCAGATCAGGGATATTCAGCAGGAGTGTGAGGTGCTAAGAGGGATATTGTCTCTGTGTATTGAAACAGGTCAGATCAGGGATATTCAGCAGGAGTGTGAGGTGCTAAGAGGGATATTGTCTCTGTGTATTGAAACAGGTCAGATCAGGGATATTCAGCAGGAGTGTGAGGTGCTAAGAGGGATATTGTCTCTGTGTATTGAAACAGGTCAGATCAGGGATATTCAGCAGGAGTGTGAGGTGCTAAGAGGGATATTGTCTCTGTGTATTGAAACAGGTCAGATCAGGGATATTCAGCAGGAGTGTGGGGTGCTAAGAGGGATATTGTCTCTGTGTATTGAAACAGGTCAGATCAGGGATATTCAGCAGGAGTGTGAGGTGCTAAGAGGGATATTGTCTCTGTGTATTGAAACAGGTCAGATCAGGGATATTCAGCAGGAGTGTGAGGTGCTAAGAGGGATATTGTCTCTGTGTATTGAAACAGGTCAGATCAGGGATATTCAGCAGGAGTGTGAGGTGCTAAGAGGGATATTGTCTCTGTGTATTGAAACAGGTCAGATCAGGGATATTCAGCAGGAGTGTGAGGTGCTAAGAGGGACATGTCAATAACAGAGCAGTACGGTACTTTTTAGGTGTCCACAAGTTTGCACCTATAGTTGTAACATGGGGGACGTGGGGGACATGGGCGACGTGGGGGGCATGGGCGACATGGGGGACGTGGGGGACATGGGGGACGTGGGGGACATGGGCGTCGTGGGGGACATGGGCGTCGTGGGGGGCATGGGCGACATGGGGGACGTGGGGGACTTGGGGGACGTGGGGGACATGGGGGACATGGGGGACATGGGCGGGGAACCCTGTGAGGTGAGATGGAAGGTATGTATGGATCTGTCCATAGGGGGAGCCTGGGTAACTGAAATGCCTTTTCCAACAGGCTGACTGTGAACATCTGTATGAAAACCAAATGAAGGGAGACATGGATATGATTAAAAAACAACTGCTGATGCAATATTTAAAAAATAAAATCAGGTGGAGGAGATGAACCATAAACCCAAATTGAGAACCTTTTGTTTGATTCAGGGTGAATTGGTGTGTGAGAGATATATTATGTATGACCTACCAAAAGGCAAGAGATCGCTATGTGCACAGGTCAGATCAGGGATACTGCCTTTGCGGATTGAAACAGGTCAGATCAGGGATACTGCCTTTGCGGATTGAAACAGGTCAGATCAGGGATATTGCCTTTGCGTATTGAAACAGGTCAGATCAGGGATACTGCCTTTGCGGTTTGAAACAGGTCAGATCAGGGATACTGCCTTTGCGTATTGAAACAGGTCAGATCAGGGATACTGCCTTTGCGGATTGAAACAGGTCAGATCAGGGATACTGCCTTTGCGTATTGAAACAGGTCAGATCAGGGATACTGCCTTTGCGGTTTGAAACAGGTCAGATCAGGGATACTGCCTTTGCGTATTGAAACAGGTCAGATCAGGGATACTGCCTTTGCGGATTGAAACAGGTCAGATCAGGGATACTGCCTTTGCGTATTGAAACAGGTCGGATCAGGGATACTGCCTTTGCGTATTGAAACAGGTCAGATCAGGGATACTGCCTTTGCAGATTGAAACAGGTCAGATCAGGGATACTGCCTTTGCGTATTGAAACAGGTCAGATCAGGGATACTGCCTTTGCGTATTGAAACAGGTCAGATCAGGGATATTGCCTTTGCGTATTGAAACAGGTCAGATCAGGGATATTGCCTTTGCAGATTGAAACAGGTCAGATCAGGGATATTGCCTTTGCGTATTGAAACAGGTCAGATCAGGGATATTGCCTTTGCGTATTGAAACAGGTCAGATCAGGGATATTGCCTTTGCGTATTGAAACAGGTCAGATCAGGGATATTGCCTTTGCGTATTGAAACAGGTCAGATCAGGGATATTGCCTTTGCGTATTGAAACAGGTCAGATCAGGGATACTGCCTTTGCGTATTGAAACAGGTCAGATCAGGGATATTGCCTTTGCGTATTGAAACAGGTCAGATCAGGGATATTGCCTTTGTGTATTGAAACAGGTCAGATCAGGGATATTGCCTTTGCGTATTGAAACAGGTCAGATCAGGGATATTGCCTTTGTGTATTGAAACAGGTCAGATCAGGGATATTGCCTTTGCGTATTGAAACAGGTCAGATCAGGGATATTGCCTTTGTGTATTGAAACAGGTCAGATCAGGGATATTGCCTTTGTGTATTGAAACAGGTCAGATCAGGGATATTGCCTTTGCGTATTGAAACAGGTCAGATCAGGGATATTGCCTTTGTGTATTGAAACAGGTCAGATCAGGGATATTGCCTTTGCGTATTGAAACAGGTCAGATCAGGGATATTGCCTTTGCAGATTGAAACAGGTCAGATCAGGGATATTGCCTTTGCGTATTGAAACAGGTCAGATCAGGGATATTGCCTTTGCGTATTGAAACAGGTCAGATCAGGGATATTGCCTTTGCGTATTGAAACAGGTCAGATCAGGGATACTGCCTTTGCGTATTGAAACAGGTCAGATCAGGGATACTGCCTTTGCGTATTGAAACAGGTCAGATCAGGGATATTGCCTTTGCGTATTGAAACAGGTCAGATCAGGGATACTGCCTTTGCGTATTGAAACAGGTCAGATCAGGGATATTGCCTTTGCGTATTGAAACAGGTCAGATCAGGGATACTGCCTTTGCGTATTGAAACAGGTCAGTATATTTTGAAGATGAAAACACAACGCAGAAGATGTAGAGGACGAATAATGGTCAATAGGGAATTAATAATGGAAATAGTTGGGTCTCAGTTCAACAGATGGTTAGAATCTATGGTCTCAGTTCAACAGATGGTTAGAATATATGGTCTCAGTTCAACAGATGGTTAGAATCTATGGTCTCAGTTCAACAGATGGTTAGAATCTATGGTCTCAGTTCAACAGATGGATAGAATCTATGGTCTCAGTTCAACAGATGGATAGAATTTATGGTCTCAGTTCAACAGATGGATAGAATCTATGGTCTCAGTTCAACAGATGGATAGAATCTATGGTCTCAGTTCAACAGATGGATAGAATCTATGGTCTCAGTTCAACAGATGGATAGAATCTATGGTCTCAGTTCAACAGATGGATAGAATCTATGGTCTCAGTTCAACAGCTGGATAGAATCTATGGTCTCAGTTCAACAGATGGTTAGAATCTATGGTCTCAGTTCAACAGATGGATAGAATCTATGGTCTCAGTTCAACAGATGGATAGAATCTATGGTCTCAGTTCAACAGATGGTTAGAATCTATGGTCTCAGTTCAACAGATGGATATAATCTATGGTCTCAGTTCAACAGATGGATAGAATCTATGGTCTCAGTTCAATATATGGTTAGAATCTATGGTCTCAGTTCAACAGATGGTTAGAATCTATGGTCTCAGTTCAACAGATGGATAGAATCTATGGTCTCAGTTCAACAGA